>NC_066584.1:14734215-15034215 GCF_024323335.1 Lathyrus oleraceus | reverse complement strand
TTGTCCTTTTATTTGGTTTGATTGTTACATGAAGTTACTCATTAACACCATATTCCATGAAGCTTATAATGAGAATTTTGCTTATCCCTATGTGATTCTGAAAGTTGTTGAAATTGCATGCTATGTTTTTTTTCTTATTTTTTATTTTGAATTTTGAAGTTAGAGTTTTTCTCGGAGTGCAAAAGTTCAAGTGTGGGAGAATTTGATCAGTGCATTTTGATGCACTATCTTTTACATTGATAAGAGAAAAAGCTATAAGCTTGATGTTGAAGTCAAAATCCAATTTGGAGTGCAGATGAGTCAAATTATTAGTTTTTGTAACAAACTTAATAAAATAATTAGTTTTTGGATAAAATTTATGTTTATCTGGCCCGGTGCTCTTAGAGTCTGATTTTTTTTGTTGGTATTATTTAAGCAAACACACAGTACTACTGTTAGATGTTCAATTTACACGAAATTAGAATAGGCTGATACGAATTCTATGGAGAGCTAAACAACCAAAGGTTGATCTTTTGATTTTAGATTCCATCAAAACTTTGAGGTTATTATAATTTCCAATTCAATTACGATTCCTTTTCAATTATGTCTATGAATCTCATTTAATTAATTCGATTTATTATATCGACTAAATTCAATTATGTCTATCAAACCACCAAGAATTAGTGGGAACATCAATTAAGTTAGACTTAAAATAGACAAAAGCTAAATGATTACCTCCAGATTTGTTCTTGTTGTCTAAGCAAGCTTTAAAAGTATGACAATCAGTTTTCTTATGCCATTTTTCTTTACACCAAAAGCATCAAAATGATTTCTTGAAAGCAACCGGGTTAGGACCTCCAATGTCATAGTGTTGAGCATTGAGTGTTTTCCTAAACTTAGGATGTATATAAGAAGCATTATGAGTATTTTTTTTACAAGAATTCTTATCAGAATGGGGTTTAGCATGAACAATCAAGAGGCCTAAATCACTTATTTTCTTATTGAGTTTCTCTTCTACAGCTACACACTTGGTAATAAGGTTATTGTCGGTCCAATTCTCACAAAAGATATTATAGGCATTTTTGACGAGTTATATTATATGGTGTTCCACATGTCAGTTTGCACTTTCTTGCGGTTCTCTAAATCCTTCCTTCAATATCTTGGGTTAAAAACTCCCATATTTTTTTTATCTTTAAATATCACATAATTTGAATCCGTGGAGTTCAAATCACTATTGAAACATACATGAACGATGTGATAATCAATACCAAATTAGTCTTTTTCAAGGTTGTTGGAAAAAGAGGTGGAAAACAAATGTAAAAAGACTATAAATAATATAATGTAGAATATAAAACATACAATTATTTTTCATGATGCAATTGAGACATACATGAATGATTTTATTGAAACATACAAAGTTGCAACCATAGTTCTAACTTGTTTTATTTAGGATACATAAAATATGATACTTGTCCTTACATACATTTATTATTTGAACACAAATCCAGTTTGAACATGAAGTTAGCATCTAGATGACACAAGGACGGTCAACAGAATAATTAGGCACCCAAGCAGCAGCCTTATTGCCAATGAAATGGCAAACAGAAACAGTTCCAGGACTGACTTTGAGAGCTTCGTAAAGCAACTCAGGATTCATACCTCTTGTATCATGATGACAAACGGTTAAAGCCTTTGCTTTGCTTCCATCAGGTGCTGCCAACGAGACCACGTAAGCGGTTGTTTCACGCACTTGGTGGCAATTGAATACAACTTTTTTAAAATTCAATCGATGACACATCACTGCATTTTCACCAACTTTTTTTACTTCCTCCACAACATATTGGTTTTCATTTTTGTCGAAGGTACTTGAAATAGCCTTAATCTTTGATGTTCTAAAATGTGAAATGACATGATCAATCATAGATTCTAAAGATGATACACAATGTTTGTGTTCTCCTATAGCAGTTGGACTATTACAAAAGTCATCCAGACTTTGTCTTTCTTTATTCTCCAGCCATATGGAATCAGTCACACCTTGTCTTGGTTTTGTGAATGGCCGCACCATCTTTGCAACAGACTGAGTGTTACCCAATACTATTTTCTTTCCAGGATAAAGATCATGTGGAAAAAAAAGTGTCGAGTATTGGTTTAATTCTTCGACTCTAATGGGTAGGCTATTAGTTTTTCCATCTGCCACATGAAACAACATATTATAATTACTTCAAAAACCATGATAAATAGTCTTATTATGAGACAACATTTAGTTATATAATTCATGTTACTAACAAGGAAGAAAAAGATCTGAAAAAGCCTCAGGGAGAGGAGTGTTTGGCCACACATATTTCCAATAATCTTCTCCGTATGGTATGGCACCGGTTCTCACAAAAGCCAACTGTAAAAAAAATAATTCACATTTTATATATTAGTGTTGAATTCAAAATGATTAAACAGTTTTTTCCTCATTCCTTCTTATAAACTAGTCCATGACAATTTCAACCCAAAACCAAATATAAAATAGAGTAGAAAATAGATAACTTACACAAAAGAGAGCCAAAACCGTGATATGTGAAAACTCCATTTAGCTAGTTAATACAAACAAGTGGTAACTGTCAAGACTTTAGTGAGTGTGTATGAAAGTGTTACAACTTTCTCATTATTTATAGGTAAATACATACAATATAATTGCATGCAAAACTTGTCTTATTGATCATATTCATTCCTCCAAGTGGTAACAAACTTTATGCACGTGTCATCCATGCAAAACAATTGCATTATCTCCTCATTCTTTGCAAAGTTTGTGTGTGGTTTCGGTTTTTGTCTAAACTTACAAACTTTTTGTGCAAATGCCGTCCATGCAGGAAGATGCCATTAATTACTATCCAAACTTTGATTCTCCTTGAGCATAGCATGTGCATAATATTTACTCATTTACTGCATTATTTTACACAACTGTTTTAAACATTCCAATACTTTATTAAAGTGCCTCAAGATATTCTTTTATTAAATACAGTATTAATGATGATTATTTATTAAATACACTCCAATACTTTATTAATGTCTATCATGATGATTATTTATACGATATTTCAATTTTAGAATTTACTCGTCTTTAATCCACAAAATGATTATATATATATATATATGTGTATATATATGTATACATATATATCTATATATATATATATATATATATATATATATATATATATATATATATATATATATATATGTATACATATATATATATATATATATATATATATATATATATATATGTATACATACATATATATATATATATATATATATATATATATACATATATACATATATATATATATATATATATATATATATATATATATATATATATATATATATATATGTATGTATGTATATGTAAACATGTATTTGTCTATAAAATAAAAAATATACTTTTATATATGATTAATTCATATCATTGTTTCAATTATAATTTACAATATTATACCAAGTATATTACGACGGTTTGTGTGGCGATTATTGTAAAACCGCCATTGTTTTCTCTTTGTGGCGGTTGAAACCGCCAAAATAGAACTTCTTAAGCCGCCACAATTTTCCTTTTTTTTTTGTAATGACAACTTTGCTTTTCACCCTTTGAAGGATGAAAAATCAGTTCTTATTTATATCTGTCAACAACTTTTTGAATCATAGCAATAATCTTTGTTTCTCTATTTATGTTTAGTGGCATGGTCGGTGGTATCAAGTGATTCATGTAATTTATTAAGAGTATTATGATGAAGTTCAAACCTAACCAATGGTTTACGCATGCTAAAAATGAATCATTTCAAAACTTGATTCAGAGAGACGTACAATCATAAAAGAGACTCAATAATCAAAATTAAATCAAAGGTGAAAGCGATAAGACAACCAACAAAATAATTGTATTAAAGTGTTTCCCCTTAATGTATTACGAACATGCAACTACAATAAATTTTTCTAAATTTTGTTGCTTTGATTTTAACTCCAAATTAATTAAAGAGTTATGCTTTGCCTGAAATTGAAATTTTGTTGCAAAGAAGTAATAAAAAATTACAAGAAAATTGAGTTCTTGTGACATTCAAAATATGTCACTAAAAGTTAGTAATCTATAGGTAGATGTCTATTAGATTTTGAGTGGCACCCACATTTGATGTCAATTATAAGGGGTGTGACGTGACACCAAATTGAATGTCACAATAACTTTTAGCTACAGTTAAGTTTTTACCTAAAATTACAACACATGTCATTATAATTTTACTTTTAAATTTAATTGATGAATATTAGTAATATTAAAATCAAATTGCTTATTATAAATATTTTAAAATACATTAAGAACTAAGACAAAGTTAAATAACTAAAATTAAACAATTGTCCCATTTTCTTTTAAATTCAAATATTTCAACATATAGAGAGTTTAATTCATCTTACAAAAAAAATCACCTATATTTGTATCTGAAATAATAAATAAACTAGATGAAGATCTGTGCGGGTGCAAATAGTTTATTTATATTTTATTAAATTTTAAATATGATAAGAATTTAGTTTGACATAATATAATTATTAAATTTATTTTACAATAATTTATTATGAATTATAATTGAAACAATGATATGAATTAATCACATAAAAAATATATTATTTATTTGAAAGAAAAATATATATTTGTAAATGTATATATATATATATATATATATATATATATATATATATATATATATATATATATATATATATATATATATATATATTGTTTACCATGTTACCTTTTTAGCAAAAAACTAAGTGGACGCCCCGGATCACTTGTCTTTATTTCTATGGGTTTTAGAAATTGGAAGAAAGTTAGGAATGGAAAACATTGTTCCTTTCTTAAACACATAGAGAAGGATCCTTGCTCACCACACAACAATGCAATGAAAGCTTGTCAAGACTTGTTGAATCAAGATGGTCATATTATAAATGTTATTCAAATGTAAAGTTCAAGTCAAAGAATGAATAATCGGTTACGACTCAAGACTTCAATTGACACTGTTCGTTGGTTAACACTACAAGCTTTTGCTTTTAGGGGTCATGACGAAAGTAGCAAATCAAGAAATCAAGGTAACTTTCTTGAGTTATTGAAACTTTTAGCATCCTACAATGGTGAAATTGCAAAAGTTGTGTTGGAAAATTCTCCATAAAATTGCAAGTATACTTCACATCAAATTCAAAAAGAGCTCTTGCAAATTCTTTCTAGTAGGGTGAAAAAGAGTATTCGTGAGGAAATTGGTGATTCCAAATTTTATATCGTTGTTGATGAAGCTCGTGATGAGTCAAAAAAGGAACAAATGGCTCTTGTATTAAGATTTGTTGATAAAGTTAGTTTAATACAAGAGAGATTTTTTGATGTGACACATGTTAAAGACACCACATCTTTAACTCTTAAGGAAGCAATATGTGATATACTTTCTCGACATAACCTTGATGTTTCTAACATTCGTGGTTAAGGGTATGATGGTGCTAGAAATATGAGAGGAGAATGGAATGGTTTACAAGCCCTCTTTATGAAGGATTATCCTTATGCATACTATGTTCATTGTTTTGCTCATCGATTGCAACTTGCATTAGTTACATCATCAAGAGAAGTCAAACCTATTCGTAAATTTTTTGAGAAGCTGATCTTTATTGTGAATGTTGTTTGTTCTTCTACAAAGCGTCATGATGAGTTACAAGTTGCCCAATTAGAAGAAATTTCTTATTTGTTAGAGATTGATGAATTTGTAACTGGTAAAGATGCAAATCAAGTTGGTACATTGAAACGAGCTGGAGATACTCGTTGGGGATCACATTACGATTCAATTTCTAACTTGATAAACATGTATGAAGCAACTTGTTTAGTTTTAATTTTTTTTGCAAAAGATAGAGGGAGTTATGCTACACGTGGGGATGCAGATAGTTGTTATAATTACTTGAAGGCATTTGATTTTATATTTATTTTGCACTTGATGAAAGAAATCATGGGAATAACAGATATTCTTTGTTAAGCCTTAAAAAAAATCAAGATGTAGTTAATGTTATGAACTTGGTTCTATCAACAAAACATCTTATTCAAGGTTTGAGAGAAAATGGTTGGGATATATTATTTACTAAAGTGGTATCCTTTTGTGAAAAGCATGTTATTGAGATTCCTGATATTAATGATGTTCATTCAACAACAAGATTTGGACGCTCCCGTCTTGAAGAGAATCAAGTCACAATTCAGCATTACTTTAAAGTTGAAATCTTTTTCACTACCATTGACAAACAGTTACAAGAGTTGAATAGCCGATTCAGTGAGCAAGCAATGGATTTGTTAACTCTCTCTTGTTCTTTATCTCCTAAGGATGAATATAAAGCTTTTAGCATTGATACTATATGTTCTTTAGTTGAAAAATATTATCCTATGAATTTTAGTGATTAAGAGAAGAATAATTTGCAATTTCAACTCCAACATTTTCTATTTGTTGCTCGTCAAACATCAAACTTGAATAATTTATCAACTATTCAAGAACTATGTTCATGTTTGGTTGCATCTGGACAGACTGAAACTTACTTCTTGATTGATAGACTACTTCGTCTTATCATGACTCTTCCCGTTTCTACGGCCACAACTGAGAGGTCTTTTTCAGCAATGAAAATTATTAAGACTAAGTTGATAAACAAGATGGATGATGGGTTTCTTGGAGATAGCATGACAGTATATATTGAAAGGGAGATTAGTGCAAGCATTAGTTCATAGTCAATTATTGACGATTTCAAGTCACTCGGAACGCGTAAAGCATTACTTTAAGGTAGTTCTAAGTCATGTAATTTAAATTTTTAGTAATTAACTTTGTATTTATTTTAACTTTAATGTTTTATTTAAAATATTTTTTAAACATTTTATTTATAATCTTTATTTTACGTTAGCGGCCATCCCAATTTTTTTTATCTGGCTTCACCAATATATATATATATATATATATATATATATATATATATATATATATATATATATATATATATATATATATATATATATATATATATATATATATATAAAGTGAACAAGAAATATGTTAGAATCATATAAATACAAGATAAAACATTAAAACTAAATTGAAAATGTAAAATAAGTGCATAAAATATTATAATTTTTAATACCCTCTAAGAATGTTTCTTCATCATTTTGTGGATTGAAGATAATGTAAATTCTAAGATTCAAACATCATATAAATAATCATCTTGATATACATTAAAATTTAAAATGAACCTCTCGATATTCTAATATGTTTTGGTAGTTATATAATAAATGACTATGTCATTTATTTTCAACATATATGCAAATTATTTAATTCAATTAATTTTTTATTTATTTTCATTTATTTTCAATATAGTTAAATTCTGAATTTAGTTATAAAGATAATTCTTATGGTCACGCCAAAGCTCATTAAATACAGAAAACAAACAAATCCTAATGAACTTTTAATCCAAAAAATAATTAAATAATAATTTTTAATATATATGCAAATTATTTAATTCAATTGAATTATTTATAATGATAATTAAATATAATTTATTAATACATTAGGGAAAATTTGTACGTAAAAATTTATATTGTAGCTGAAAAATGATTGTCTAATTTTTTATTTTAAATTTAGTTTTGTAACATGTAATTGTAGATATAATTAAAAATTATATTTTAGAAATAATTGAAAGTATTTTTATGTCTATTTGAAAATTATAATTAAACTTAAAATTATTCTATGACCATTTTATTTTAAGCATTGTCATAATAGTTTTTGTACTATAGTTTTAAAACGGTTAAATATGAATTATTATCTTTTTCATGAAATAAATTATTTACAATTTTAGTGAAATATATCAATGTAGTTTCTTTATATAAAAAATTTATCAATGGAACGTTACACATTATAGTGAAATGAATATTAGAAATTTTAGACTAAAGATTATATTTTAGAAAGAATATGAAGCATTTGTATTTCTATTTGAAAATTATAATTAAACTTAAAAACATTGTATGACCATTTTATTTTATAAGATTTTTTGTACTATAATTTTAAAATGGTTAAATATAAATTATTATTTTTTCATTAAAAAAGGTTATTTACAATTTAGTAGTGGAAAAAATACAGAGTAGACAGACACTGTCATCTACATATGCTCATATACCATAATTAGTCAAAGGTCAATCTTGTCATAGTATTACTAAAAGTATATATAATTTTATGTTGTTTGTAGAATTGTTTGCTTGGATTTGCTACTTATTTATCATCCCAATTACATTATTGATTTTTTTTCTAATCATTGCGATATATTATGTGCAAATTGGTAAATACTTTTGCCTTTTCCAATAATATATGAATAAATGATTGGTTGCATAATATTTTTAGAAAAATAGTGAAGATTTTGGCGGTTGTATATACCATATTATATCAAGTATATTGCGACGGTTTGAACCATAGTCACGATCTTGGTTTCTATGGTTGTGTTTAATGGCGTGGTCGGTGGTATCAGTTGACTCATGTAATTGATTAAAAATATCATTATGAAGTTCAAATCTAACCAATGGTTTATGCATGCTAAAAACGAATCATTTCAAAACTTGATTCAGAGAGACATGCAATCATGAAAGAGACTCAATAATCGAATGTAAATCAAAGATGAAAGCGATAAGACAATCAACAAAATAATTGTATTAGGGTGTTCCTCCTTAATGTTTTAGGGACATGCAACTAGAATAAGTTCTTCTAAATTTTGTTGTTTTGGTTTTGACTCCAAATTAATTGAAGAGTTATGCTTTGGTTGAAATTGAAATTTTATTACAAAAAATAATAAGACACTACAAGATAAATTGACTTCTCTTAACATTCAAAATATGTCACTATAAATTAGTAATCTATAGGTAGATGTCTAAAAGACTTTGAGTGACACCCACCTTTGGTTTGGATCATCTGTTAAATTTGATTTGAATCAAACAGGACGGACTAATTGGAAAAAAAATATGGAAAAATTGCATGATTTGAATCATGTGTAAAGTGTGATTCGAATCAATTGAGACAGAGATGATCCCAAAGTTTGATGATTTGAATCATGTGTAAAATATGATTCAAGTCAAATTATTTTGAGGTTTTCTGGTTTCCAACTGTCCAAAATGATTCGAATCAGGGTTTTTATTTGATCCGAATCAAACACTCAAAATTCCAATTTTTCAAAATTAGCGATGAAAATATTGAACACGCTGATGATGAATATATAGTCGAGATACCGTGAGATTTGTTGATCACTAACTTTGATGATCCACTTTCTATTATTTTTTATTATAATAAAAATTTTATATATGATATTTTAAAAATAGGGGTATAGTAAAGACTAAAGTTGCAAACTCTACCTAAATATTTGATATATAAAAAAAACGCTTTAAGTATGGTTATAAACTTTTTAAAGCAAAGCAAAATATTAACTAAGGCTTGAACTATAAACCCAACCGATTCATATTAAATATAATTTTCATTTTATAAACAGAAAATATATATTGTATTTAAATTATATATTTGCCCGACACTGTATTTAATAAAAGAATATCGTGAGGCACTTTAATAAAGTATTGGAGTGTTTAAAACAGTTGTGTAAAATAATGCAGTAAATGAGTAAATATTATGCACATGCTATGCTCAAGGAGAATCAAAGTTTGGATAGTAATTAATGGCATCTTCCTGCATGGACGGCATTTGCACAAAAAGTTTGTAAGTTTAGACAAAAACCGAAACCACACAAAAACTTTGCAAAGAATGAGGAGATAATGCAATTGTTTTGCATGGATGGCACGTGCATAAAGTTTGTTACCACTTGGAGGAATGAATATGATCAATAAGACAAGTTTTGCATGCAATTATAGTGTATGTATTTACCTATAAATAATGAGAAAGTTGTAACAGTTTCATACACACTCCACTAAAGTCTTCACAGTTACCACTTGTTTGTAACTAGCTAAATGGAGTTTTCACATATCACGGTTTTGGCTCTCTTTTGTGTAAGTTATATATTTTCTACTCTATTGTATATATGATGATGTATATTTGTTTATAAGAAGGAATGAGGAAAAAACTCTTTAATCATTTTGAATTCAACACTAATATATAAAATGTGAATTATTATTTTTACAGTTGACTTTTGTGAGTACCGGTGCCATACCATCCGGAGAAGATTATTGGAAATATGTGTGGCCAAACACTCCTCTCCCTGAGGCTTTTTCAGATCTTTTGCTTCCTTGTTAGTAACATGAATTATATAACGAAATGTTGTCTCATAATAAGACTATTTATCATGGTTTTTGAAGTAATTATAATATGTTGTTTTATGTGGCAGATGGAAAAACTAATAGCCTACCCATTAGAGTCGAAGAATTAAACCAATACTCGACACTTTTTTTTCCACATGATCTTTATCCTGGAAAGAAAATAGTATTGGGTAACACTCAGTCTGTTGCAAAGATGATGCGGCCATTCACAGAACCAAGACAAGGTGTGACTGATTCCATATGGCTGGAGAATAAAGAAAGACAAAGTCTGGATGACTTTTGTAATAGTCCAACTGCTAAAGGAGAACACAAACATTGTGTATCATCTTTAGAATCTATGATTGATCATGTCATTTCACATTTTAGAACATCAAAGATTAAGGCTATTTCAAGTACCTTCGACAAAAATGAAGACCAATATGTTGTGGAGGAAGTAAAAAAAGTTGGTGACAATGCAGTGATGTGTCATAGATTGAATTTTGAAAAAGTTGTATTCAATTGCCACCAAGTGCGTGAAACAACCGCTTACGTGGTCTCGTTGGCAGCACCTGATGGAAGCAAAGCAAAGGCTTTAACCGTTTGTCATCATGATACAAGAGGTATGAACCCTGAGTTGCTTTACGAAGCTCTCAAAGTTAGCCCTGGAACTATTTTTGTTTGCCATTTCATTGGCAATAAGGCTGCTGCTTGGGTGCCTAATTATTCTGTTGACCGTCCTTGTGTTATCTAGATGCTAACTTCATGTTCAAACTGGATTTATGTTCAAATAATAAATGTATGTAAGGAAAAGTATGATTTTATGTATCCTAAATAAAACAAAGTTAGAAATATGGTTGCAACTTTGTATGTTTCGATAAAATCATACATGTATGTTTCAATTGCATAATGAAAAATAATTGTATGTTTTATATTCTAGATTATTTATTAGTCTGTTTGTTGGAGTACAAGGTGATAAAGATGAAAAAAACAAATAAGAGAAAGAGTAATAATAAATTTCCACTACTTTTAAAAGTTATAAAATGGTTGCACACAGACTGCAAAAAGAATAATAGTACTCACACCGCTCATTTGCTTAAATACAAGTGGGACTTAAAGAAAATACTAAAATATTACTAGTATCTAACAAACTTTGTCAACAAGTTTCTGAAAATGAATTAATTCTAGTATCATCATTTAATTCATATTTAGCTTAACAAAACCTAACAATATCAATTTCATCCCTCAAGCGGAGAAATTGATTTGTCTTAATCGACTTTGTTAGAACATCTATCAACTACTTCTGGATACAATAGAGTGTATAAAGGTTTGAAGTTTCTGGTTAAATACCAACCTGAAACCTAAGGAATAGGGTGGTGGGGATTGTGGTTGTTAGGTTAGAGGGGTGGCCAAAGGGAGCACAGAGGCAGAGAAAGAAGAGATGGTTAAGAGAGAGTAAGAGTGTAGAAAGAGAAAAAATACTGAAAATGAGGGGGCAGCGTGGAAATGGATTAAATACCCCCCCCCCCCCCCAATATGGTGCTAAGTGAGAGACACGTGAGTCTCTCCCAACCAATGAGACTGTTGACTCTGACCAGTCATTATGCATGCGCGTCCATCATGTGCTCCCATTAACTTGTAATCTGAATCCCTCATCTTGATTGCCTTGACTTAATATGACAATCGCATGACCCTTATGTCATATGCATAGATTCCGTTGAATTGATCCAATGTCCTTGGATGAGAGTCAACCGTTGACTCTCTTCATTGACCCTCTACCCAGCACCAGGCTTCAAAAGTAAATGTGTCTAGACCCCATTGCTTTTCACAAACCCCCCCCCCCCTTTACCTAGCCCATTGCTATTTGAATACAAATTACACCCCCTACTCTATTAATTTAATTAAATTAATTTAACTTGTTTTCTTAATGAATAATTTTATCAATTAATTTTTATAATTAGAATTTAATCAATAATTTATTAAAATAATTAATTTTAATAATCAAGGATTTACTTTATTTTATTTTTAATTACAAAAAAAATATAAAGTATGTTTTAACGATTAGGGTTTATTAGAATAATTCCGCGATTAATTTTAGGGTTAGTATTTAGTCATTATTAAGATTAATTACGATTTAATCAAGATCATATCAATTTGTCTTCGTCTATTAATCATGTTTATTATTCTCAAATAAAATCAATTATGTATATATATGTCATTTAATTTAATTTCTAATTAAATTAATTATAATATTTTTTCAAACTAAAAGTTAAACAAAATCAATACCACAAATTCAAATTTTAAGTCCTCTGCCCTTTTGATTGAGGCATTTTCAAAATCAAACATTTCTCCGCCCCTGATGCGTTGAGAACTTGCAATAATCTAAAAACAATCAAACAAACAAACATTTTCTAGAAGAACTACGGTATTCTGATCCTTAATCTAACATGTAGGTACGTAGGCATAAAGTCGTAGCACTCTAGCGAGTACAATAACCAAAAAATATTTTTTGTGTCTAACTTCATTAATCAATTGTTTTCTTTAAACAATAGTATTTTCTTTGTAAATAAATACCTTAAGAAAATAATAAATAATATGAGCAAACATTCCCTTAGAAACACAAACTAACCCTAGGATTATATGAGGATCCCATTGAGTACAATAGAAGTGAGGGGTTCCTAACACATTCCCCTTACTTAACTGACTCCCGAACCTTATTGTCTCACCCTTAACTTGAGGTTTTATCATTATTTTCCTGTTTCTTAGGAACAAATAATGGATGATGACGACTCTATAATTTTTCAGCCTCGACAGCCTCAAACAAGCTTTTTTTCCATAACTACTATAGTTGAAAAGAGGTCTTTTTTGAAGACTAAATGTGAAGATATAACCTACTTGTGTCATTATAGGTATGGTGTCTTGAGCCTCTAGGGAATAAAAATGCTAGACAAGAAGCATGCAGTGAAAGGATTTCCTAGAATTGAAGATTCAAAACAAGTATATGTAGACTACATGGTAGGAAAGAAACATAGAGAAATAATTACAAAGAAGAGTGACCGAAGATCAACAAGAAGATTGGAGCTTGTACACTCTACCATATGTGGCCCTATAAATCCCTTAGCAAACAAAAATGAGAGGTATATGTCGGCCATGTTTATACTTATTAAGTGAAAAGTGAAAACAAGGTTTAGATGAAAACTCAAGAGTTTTGACATTTTATCTAGTCTTGATGACATTCATTCAGTCATCTATCAATTGAGAAGTCAAAAGACTTGATTTCTCAATCTCAGTGCATCATTCATTATGTTGTGTCATGTTTTAGGGGTTTAGAGGATGATAGTCAAGAGTATTTTCGCCATCTAAATCTTTGTAGAATTTTAATTGTAATTGAGAATCATAAGTAAATGGTCCAAGAGTGATCCATTTGCACCTGATTATCTTTTCAGAATTTCTCAACCAGTAAACCAATGCATTTACAAGACATTTGCATTTTCTACTTATCACAGCATGTATTTCATTCCGTATAACGTTTAGAATACCAAATAGAGTAATTTTTCGGATCTACAAACATATCAGTTGAATCGATTTTCAAATGTAGGCAGAAGTAAAGGGCGAAAAATTTAAAAATCAAGCTTGCAGACGTCAGTATTCTTAATTTACGGTTTGCACAGTCTAACCTGGCGTGCTCATTTTATTTTTTTGAGTACTTTTTCGACCGCATTTTAATCAGTCTAGGCCTTTTTAATCGGTCATTTTTTACTTAAAAATTTGATCAAAACCTGTATGTTTTCAAGAAGTTTATTTTAAGTTGATCGTTTTGATGCGTTCATTAAAAAAATTCGAGCATTTTTGCATCTGATTTTCGTTCATTAAAAGGAATGAAGGATGTTGGATATGAGAAATTGACTCTTGTTCGGGAGGCAACATTCCATCTATTCTAAAAAGACCCTATTTTGATCGGGAGGCAACATTAAAAGGAATGAAGGATGTTGGATATGTGACAGTTGCCCCTATTTAAGTATCTTCAACACGAGAATATGAAGAAGTACACTCTTCATATGATCAAAGTGGGAGATAGTTAAATACTAAAAAGACCCGAATTTTGATCCTGAAATGAAAATGATAGGATATGATATGAGATGAATGCCTGAAGGAATGACTCTTTTTTATTTGATTTGCTAGGGATATGATCAGACATAAGATAAACCCTAGCATGATTCTTTATGATGGATACAAAATGAAACAAAGATCTGTGGGGGATGCTGATGGTCCACAGGGAGACAGACAAATGGTTGATGATGGTATCTTAGCATGCTTGGGTTCATCCAAATCCTTACAAAAATCCCAACTCATCTCCCTCTCATTAAGAGCTCTCACACCTAAGCCACTCAGGTTCATCATCTGAACCTGAGCTAGCTCTTAGCAAACCTCTTATCATCTTTTCCGGAGCATACTCAGAGAAAAAAGAAAATGAGTAGAAGGAGAATACGAAGAAAATCATCAAATATATATAGGAAGAGATAATTCAAACTCATACCTTTAAGGTTGGACCTCATCAGAGCTTCAAAGCTCTGACGAGGTATTCTTTTCCCTTATTTCTTGCATTTGTTTCACACATACTCATTGATCCATGAAGTTTGTATATTTGTTTTCACCCTTGGCAATAACGATGTTGATGACGGCGAAAGAATCTCTGCTTCCAGGTAAAGGTTCTTAGTCTCTCTCTCTCTTGCTTTAACTTCTGAATTCTTCTTCTTTCCCTTCTTGGCTAGAAAGCTTCTGAGTGGTTGATGTTGTTGATTGAACTCTCTCTATGAGTGTGGTGAGGTTGATTCAACCAGAGAGGGAGAGATTGAGTTCAGATTTTTAGAGGTTAATGGTGATGGTGAATGAATGATGAAGCTGAGGGTGATGAAGATTGTCACACCTCGAAAAAAATGGGGATACGACTTTGAGCGAAGCGAAATTGCACGCTCGCAATGATGGACTGAACAGAGTCGCCACCGAACTTTATTTATTCCTAAAAAGGAAAGGGGAAATATCGATAAAACCCAAAAACAAAACGACAATGATTATTGGTCGTCGCAACTAAATCAGGGTTCGGGAGTCGATTACGCGGGGGGAAGGTATTAGCACCCCTCACGTCCGTTGTACTCAACGGGAACCATTAGGTCAGTTGTGTGCATTAATGTTAGTTTGAAATGTTAGGCTTTTCAATTCATTAGGTGGGAATGAAAGAATAGAAGATAGGAGAAACGTTTTTGGATTTTTGACGAAGGACTAAACCTAAGTTTTTTATTAGTGGGCCTGACAAGATTTACAAATCCTGCTCCTACGTATCTCAAAAGAGAAATCAAGGCTTACGTAGTTCTGGGTAGAAAAATGTTTGTTTGTTGGTCGATTTTAGCGAGAGCTACTTTGTGTCAAATCGACGAAAACATTGTTGAACTACCCAAAACAGGTGGAAAAACATTGCCTTGCATTGTTTTGAAACAAAGTACCTTTCGTTCGTGAAAAGGTTTAAGAGGTCAATCGCACGGCGGCGAGAAAATAAATTGATTAGTTTGATGTGTTTTGAATAATGGCGAGAACTTGGATGAGCGAGATATACATCTCGAATCCTAGTCTCAGGAGTGCACGGCATACGCCATGTTCCATTTCCATCTTTATTGAAAAAGTATTAAGTTAGGAATTAAGTATTTTGGAGTTTGAAAGACGAGTACTTGTGACCTACAAGCTCTTACAGCTTGGGTCTAATACTCGAGACTACGTCTGGACATTCCACCCAGGCAGTCTGTTTCTTTCCAATATTTGTTAAGAAAATGATTCGAATATTTATAAATGTTTTGGAGGGAAGACGAATATTTATGGCTTACAAGCTCTTACAGCTTGAGCCTAATATTCGGGATTACGACTGGATATTCCCTCCAGGTAATCTTTTTCTTCCAACCTTATTAAGGAAAAGATTTGAATATTTGGAATGTTAAGAGAAGACGAATATTTATGGCTTGCAAGCTCTTACAGCTTGAGCCTAATATTCGGGATTACGACTGGACATTCCATCCAGGTAATCTTTTTCTTCACGTTTTATTTAGAAAAATTATTTGAATATTTGAGTGTTAAAGAGAAGACGAATATTAACGGCTTACAAGCTCTTACAGCTTGAGTCTAATATTCGGGATTACGACTGGACATTCCATCCAGGTAATCTTTTTCTTCACGCTTTATTTAAAAAATGATTTGAATATTTGTAACTATTTTGGAGAGAAGACGAATATTTATGGCCTACAAGCTCTTACAGCTTGAGCCTAATATTCGGGATTACGACTGGACATTCCATCCAGGTAATCTTTTTCTTCACGTTTTATTTAGAAGACGACTTGAAATTGAACTAAAATGATCAACATACGAAAGTTTGAAATTACGTTCGATTTATGAAAAGTCACTCGATGTTGCATTTGATCTTAAGAAAAATCACTCGATGTCCAATCGAGGTTTGTTAGCAAATGGATAAAGATTTAAAAATGGTTGAGGAATAATTTTTTTCTTGTTTGATATTTAACTTGTCACACATTAACTAATCAAATTAATTAATTGAAATAAATAAAGAATCTAAAGGAGTCAAAGCAAAGCTAAATAAGCTAAAAACAAGGGGGTGTATAGCGAAAAAAAGATGCAAGAGGTCCACCTTAATTGCCTAAATCTTATCATAAATAATAATAACCCAAAAAATCAGCAGTGGAGAATGAAAATTTTCTTATTACCACAAACCAAACCATAAGTTCATAATATAATACATTAAAAACTTTTTTTCTTTTAAATAGTTAAGTAATAATAAATCATATAACCAACAGAACATAGACGAGATTCAGTGAATGACACCGCAAACCCAAAAACCAAATTTCATTAAAGTAGATGCTTAACTCTTAAACTTTAATAGAAAAATATCAGTACCCTAATGAATACGTGTTAAAACAATTAAAGTTCACCATTTAAAACATTATTCATTTTGTTTTTTTTTTCAATTCAAAAGTAACGTTGCAGACATAAGGGATCTCTCAAACTTATTTCTTATTTCTCAACAGTCAAAGTTACACAATGCATGATTTTTATTTAAAAAAGAAACAAAAGATCTATCAAACAAAAGCTTCACTTAAAGACACCCACAACAACAATCCTACCATCAAAGTGAGGAAACAAAAGGAAAGGAAGATTACCACGGTGAGACGTTCGGATCCGACGGGAAAAAAACGACGACCCCTAGATGTTGACGGAATAATGGTGTTGCGGTCGATGGAGTGAGGAATCTGGATCTGTTTACAACCTTCTTCTTCTCCTTCTTTGTTTTAAAACATTGTTTTGTAGCTGCTTGAAATTCAAGGTTTCGTGGTGGTCGCCTACTTGGCCTTTGTCTCAGCGTCGTCCAAATGCCGGCGAGATGAAGCTCTAGGTTTTTCTCCACAGCGAGCCGCCTCCAGGTTCTTTAGCCTCTGTCTCGTTTTTTAGTCTCTAGGGTTTTTTGCTTTTTGAACAGTAGCCGCTCTTCTTCCTTTCCAAAAAAAAACCCTAGGGTTTCATGAATAGTAACCCTTTTTATACCGGACCTCTCTACTGTGTTTGTTTTTCAGAGTAGTGGAGGCTTCGTACGGAGGATGTTGGGAGCCTTTTCTTTTGTCTTCACTCAAGCTGGTGGTCCCTCTCGTCTGCCTTTCTGTACCGTTGATAGTGACCAGGGTAGTGACCAGGAGCTAAGGCACCTATCCATGTAGTGGAGCGTGAGCTCTGAAATTGTCTGCTCAAGCTTGGTGGTACCCCCCTCAACTCTCATCCTATTTTTTTTACCAAAGGTAAATCACTGCTGTGAAACCACCTGAGTATACAATTTTGAATTAATGGCACATGGTCGTGTTAATCTCATCTGCTGCTGATACTTGCAGGACAAATGAAGGTAAATGCGGTGTTTCTTGGGCCTGAAGCTCACTACCGTCAAATTGAACTTACTGAGTCCCTAACATGGTAGACATTAAATTCAAACCATAGCTTTGAGCACTTCGAACAGCCCGAATCGGATGGCCCTCAGGAGTTAACAATACCTCCCGCTTTGGTTGCTCAATCTTTGAATCATTATCAGTCATAGAAATGCTTTCTGGAGCCAGTGTCGTTTTAACCAGATAAGATGAAGAACCTGCATGATCAACATGACCTCCATGTTCAGTCAATGACGCACTTTGGTTGTGTTCAGTACGATTCATCATGACATCATTGATTGGCCGAAGAGATTGCATATGGCCATTGGAGCTGCACAAGATTTATGTTGCCTGTATAACGATTGCTCGCCACCTATTGCTCACCGAGACGTGAAAGCAAATAACATTCTTTTGGATTCACAATTCAACACTAAAGTTGTTGATTTTGGTCTTGCCAAGATACTGATCAAACCAGAAGAACTTGCCACCATGTCATCTGTAGCTGGCACATTCAGACATATTGCTCCAGGTAGAAAACAGTTTCAAATTCCCGTTTTCTCATAAAATTTGACTATCTTAAATTATTAGATCTCAATGTTTATTTTGTGCTTGAATTTCAGAATATGCTCAATCAATTAGAGTTAACGAGAAGATGGATGTTTACAGCTTTGGAGCAGCTCTATTGGAACTGACAACTGGAAAAGCAGTTAATCCTGGATACAAATCCTTGTCGCTTTGCAGAATAGGTGTGACGCCATATTCAGATAGGAACCGATATAGAAGAGCTTCTGGACAAAGATGCTGTGAAACCAAGTAACACAACATCTTCAAATTCAGGAGTATGTGCACTTTAACACTTCCAGCTAGTAGACCATCAATGAAGGAAGCCTTGAAAAGAGTCTGAAACCTGAGTCAGACAAGTGCCTGAAGACAGTTCATAAAAGCACCATGTGCCGTCAAGTGATGCAGTCACAAAGTAATTATTGGTGGCATGGATAGTGACGGCTTTAACCTCATCTAAATGATCCCTTAAGATCGGTCTGCAGTTATAGTTACCATCATCTGACCCTTGCCATAAACGAACTGTCTTATCTGCTGAACCAATTATTACAGATCCTCCTTGACCGACAAACTTCACGCTGGTAACCTTTTTAGAGTGGCCGCTGAGTGTAGCTAATATTTGTCCTGATGGACGGTAAAAAACAACAGCATTTGAATCAATACCTCCAGTTGCAATTAAGTCCTTAGAATGAAGGATATCAAGAGATACAATGCCCTGGTTTGTTAGTTTTGTGAAAGGGGTGACTAGATATCTGAGTATATGTCTCTGGAGCATCAACAGGAGCCAAAGTCACAGGAATCTGTCTCTTTTCCCTCTGCTGTGAAAGAGCAGCATTGCAATTTGGTAGCTCAGTAATTATGCTAGAAGATATCCCTGGATGTAATTTCTTCGCACTAGGTGCCAGTTCCTCATCATCAGCAGCTCTTTTCCCATTGCTATGAACTGGGGCATTCGCTGTCACAGCATTTGGTGTAGAAATAGGGAACTGTTGTTCTGCCTGTGCAAGTATAGACCTAGCTTCATCTCTTTCTTTTGTAATTATTGCAATCACGCGGCAAGCAGCATCGTGCTGATATAGAGCATGACTTAGCTCTTGCCTTGTTGTATGCAATTGTTGCTCCAACGCGAAGTTAGATAGCATCAACCCATCCCATTCATTTTGGAACATTCCGAGCATGTCGGGGATGCTAGCAGCTTGCACTGGTCTGGGCTTCACTATCTTGCCTGTATTGATAGATACAATGTCGTCCAGAGTAAGCGGCTCTCCGGTAACTGGAACTTTAGCTTTCCCAGCATAGAGAGTTTTGGATTGATGTTTTTTTGAAAAGGAGGTATGAATTGAATTAAGAAGAGCTCGTTGAAGCTTGAGATACGTTGGTGTTTACTGCGAGGACGCTTTGCCGGGATCAAGGTAAGTCAAAGTTGGAGTTCTCAACTGAGGAATAGCGACTGCTTTTGAAAACTGAAACTGGGTTGTAGGTTTGGCAATGGAATGCTGCCGACAGAATTTCAACGGCTATGTATATGTTGCATCACAATATTCACTAAGAGCGAAATTGAACACCATTTCTAATGACAAGTATGTTTCCTTCGTATCCTCTTGTAAGAAACATCTAAATCATTAATTTGTTGGTCTAATTCCCTTACTATAAACATGATAACTACTGCTTTTCTCAATCCTACAGCTCCGTCATGCTGTCAACCCAAGTATGATAGCATCGTGTAACCCCGCAACGTCAACCAAACCGCAATGTCTTCAAGTATTCAAAACAAAACTGCAGAAGTGACTCATCCGGTTCGTTTGGTGGTGAACTCTGCAGAACTCATTGTATTTGCTGTTGAAAGTTCTTACTGCAGACTTAGAACGGTATACGTCCGATAGAGAATTATCAAGTGAGGTTGCAAATGTCATGGATGTGTTCCTTGAAGAGATGAAGAAATTGAAATTGCTTCGCCTCTTTGGAATATTGATGCACACGTATTCAAAAGATTTTGTACTAAGCAACTGAGAGGCATGTCGTTCCTATACGCAGGATTATTTGGATTCACATAATCTTCTACATCATCACAGCTCAAACAACAGCAAACAGAGCCCATTATTCCAAATAACTTCTAATCTTTCCCACTCCTCAACCAATCAATAGAAACTAGATGGTGTTACATGTTTTTTTTTTGTTGAGAAAAATAGTGTCCAACAACATCGCACCAACTATGTTTTCCATCCTTCATAAGTTCATATACACTTGCAACATGGATAGGAACACTGTTTATCTTGCTCACCGCATTTTGTTGTTGTTCTCTTTCTTTTTGTAGTCTTCACAAAATCTTCTTATTTCAGCCAGCTGGTGTGGAGGAAGCTCTTCGATGTCCACTGCCAAGTCTTCTTTTAGCAAGCCACCATTCCAATCATTGACATCCTTACCGATGGGCGAATTTTAATGTCTTCGTTTTGAACAAATGCATGCTGACTCTCTGAAATTGACAAGGCATTGCTAAAGCTGATGTGTTATCAATTTTGCCCACCAACACCAACTCACTTCTATTTGTAATTTTAATGAAAATGAACGTTGAGATTGATTTAAAGAACATTGGAATTGGTCTTTAGTTAAAAGAGAAATGGAATTGATTTTTTTCATTAAAAGAACATTGGAATTGATTTTTGATGTGAACAACCCTTGAAGTCTTGAAGGCAAATCCTTACCGAGGTCTGGAATTTGCTTAAGTTTATCACCTGAGACTGATAATGATTCCCCAAAAGTTCCAAAGGAAAGTACTATACGATTAACAACTCTCCATTCTTAGTATTCAAATCATACATGTAAAACGTTGAAGAGCCAACAAAAGCAGCTACAAAAATCACTTCAAGAGACTGAACAATATGGTTAAATTCAATGTTGTCACTGGCAAGATCTTTCCTCCAGAGAATTTCACCTTGTTGTTAGAAATAGCATGGAGATGCCCTTTACCATAAACAAAAATCAAATCATCTTTGTCAGCTTTTAATTTTTTTGGAATGTTTAATATTGACTTTGATTCTTTTGATCCCTGAAGGTGAGAGAACCCTAATCATTGTGGCAATGGAGATTCAGCCGCACAGAAGGATTTGAAGAGTGAGTGAGTGATTGGGAATTTTTTTTTTTTTTAGGGCCAAAATCGGGGTATGACAAAGATGAGTGTGTTGAGAGTCAAAAAATGATTGAGGGATTTTTGTGTTGATGATTCATGGTTTAGATGAGAAAATGATTGATCTTTTTGTTGTAGCTAGAGAATGAGGATTATATATGTTGTTATTGTTATTGGGATTAGAAAATTCCGTTATGGAAGTTTGTGAATTCAGTTGGAATGTGTGAATGAAGGAAATGGTTAATTATTCTCTATTACTGACTTTGAAAGTTAATTAGTGAGTGATAGGTGATGTGGCATTAGTTGGTTAGTTCAATTAGCATGGCTAGTTCAATTAGTTAGTAGGAATTGAAATGTGAATGTGTTTAATTTGTTTTTGTGATGAGTGATGATAGGTCATTTTTGATGATGATATGCTTGAGTGTTATGTATGCTCAGTTAGATTGCAGGACATATAAGTTGATTTGATTAACTGAATTGGACATAGATTTGCATATGGATCATGTTTGATGCTTGCTGCACGGCTTGATTGCACTCTGGTTTAGGTTTGGCTCATGGTGTAGCAAATTATATGCAGCTTGGTCTTTGCTTGGTCTGTGTTTGCATGGTGACGTTAATGGTATGTTATGCTGCATTTGTTTTTGGCTATGCCCGAAATTGCTTGATATTAAAATGGTGTGTTTGGTCTAAATACTTGTCATGTATTGATGCAGATTTACACTTGTTCAACTGCTACTGAATTAGACTGGTGTGCATATCTTGCTTGGCTTGGCATGTTGGTTTTGCAAATTGGTCATGGTGTGGTTTTGCAGGGCTGCACAACCTACATGGTTTTGTATGTGGTTTTGCTAGCAAAACATATTAGGACCTTGCTTCATGTTGCAAGTTGCATTTGGATATGAGCTGAACTGACGAAAATTAGTTAGGCAACCCCAAAGGCGGGTTAACCCCTTGATTTTGGATGTTGTGAAAAATGAGATCTATATTGCACCAGAACAAAAAGAGAAAACTACTTTCACTTGCCTATTCTACATTTTTACCTATAGAAGAATGTTCTTTGATCTTGGAATAAAAATCGAAGACACAAATAAAAATTCAAAATAAATTAACACCGTCTTAAGTTATTCCTTGAAAGTTGACATTGGAAGAAGAAACTATACAAGAGCTCTGATTGGGTAAGGCTTCTTATTCGTTCATCTATCCGTCTTGACTCCTCGGATGTGTTCTCCCCCCCCTCTCTCTCTCTCTCTCTCTCTCTCTCTCTCTCTCTTATTTTATACTCGTTTCTTTCATTGAGGATAATGTGTGTTTTAAGTGTGGGGAAGGGATGTCGTTTACTTTATTTTTGCTGGTTTCTGATTTTCTCTTTAAAAAGAATTAACTAAAAAATGCATGATTTTTCGTTGTTTTTTGGGATTGCAAGTGTTTTGTAAGTAATTTTTTTGTACTCTTGACTAAATATTTGTGTTGTGATGTGGGTGACTTTCTTTGCATTCCTAGTATTATAAAGTGGACTTAATTCTAAAGTATGCATAATCTGTGGTAGATCATTATCCTTGGTGAGAATTTGAGCCTTATAATAGATGAAATACAAATTTCCATTAATTTTTATTTCTTGTGTGATTTCACTCAGGTTTGTTAGTTACTCTAGAACTTTACCCGACTCTTGTTGAAACTTTTTGCTTGCATGTGCACATTGGTATGATAAAGGCATCTTATTTTTGTTTTATTTTTACCCACTTAGCCAAATAAGTCAACCTTGGAATTGTCATCCTTGGTTTGAAGCTCCTTTGAGCCTATTTATTCCATTTTTTGTTTATAACTCAATACAATCTTAAAGGTGAAAAATAATGATATACCCTATTTGAGGGGATGGGTGATTCTTGTTTGGAGTTTGTGTGGGGTTGAATTATTATATTTGTGATATTTTAAAACTTTGCAGACGAAACAAAGAAAAAAACGAAGAAAAAAAGGAAGAAAATTCATGTTCCTATCGTATTCCTTCTGGAAAACAAATGAAAAGAAATAAAAAACAAAAAGAAAAGAGAAGAGAAAATGGTCGTAAAGAATTTGAGGGAAAGTGAATCAAATACTGTTTAGTTCGACACCCAAAGTCCCTTTCTATTCTCTTTAATCCTTTTAAATTTTAGCTTAGTACCCCTTAGGATTTTTCTCACTCTTACATTGGCCATGTTACAACCCGAATAAAGTCCTTTTGATCTTTGTGTGCATGTATTTCAAGTGTGGATTTTAGAGTCTTGTCAAGTTAATGGTAGTGCTAGCTTTCATGATATGCTTTGAGTGTAAATAAATAACATAAATACTTGAGAGTTGAGAGATCTTTATCATGTGAGGATCTTGCTACTTATGATATACTCTTTGGTAAATTTCCTTTTATTTGCTTTGATTGTCATAAGAAGTTACTCATTAACACCATATTCCATGAATCTTAGAATGAGACTTTTGCTTATCCCTATGTGATTCTGAAAGTCGTTGAAATTGTATGCTATGTTTTTTTTGTTGATTTTTATTTTGAATTTTGAAGTTAGAGTTTTACTCGGAGTGCAAAAGTTCAAATGTGAGAGGATTTGATCAGTGCATTTTGATGCACCCTGTTTTACATTGATAAGAGAAAAAGCTATAAGTTTGATGTTGAAGTCAAAATCCAATTTGGAGTGCAGAAGAGTCAAATTATTAGTTTCCGTAAGAGGCTTAATAAAATAATTAGTTTTTGGGCATAATTTATGTTTATCTGGCCGAGTGCTCTTGGAGTTTGATTTTTTTTTGTATTATTTATGGAAACACATAATACTACTACTAAGTGTTCAGTTTACACAAAATTAGAATATACTAATACGAATTCCATGGAGAGCTAAACAACCAAAGGTTGATCTACTGATTTTAGATTCCATCAAAACTTTAAGGTTATTATAATTTCCAATTCAATTACGATTCCTTTTCATTTATGTCTATGAATCTCATTTAATTAATTCGATTTCTTATAGAATAGATTTAACTAAATTCAATTGATGCCTGTTTCTTAATTTAATTGCGTTTAACATTGCTTTTTTGTTAATTTGCATTAGTTTTAACCAAATGCTTAATTTAACAAATAGGAATGTAATTCATATAGTATCGATGACTCTTGTTTGTTCGATGTTGTAATTGAACACTAATCGAATCCACTTAAGTAATTGGGATGATAATAATCGATTATATATCAGAAACCAAACTAGTAGATTAACTTGTTCATCATATTTGTTTTATGTTTATCTATTTACGATTCAAGTTTCTGAAACCTTGAACCCCCTATTTCTTTTTCATATTTGTTTGTCTATTTTCAGGGTTGTAGTATAGTGGTAAGTATCTCAACTCATTAAATGACTCTATAAGCTTCTGTCTCGAATTGCTCCGAACTTTTTCCAAAAAATTAGAAAAAAAATCCTCTATTTTTTAGAAATTGCAAATTCCTTTATTTTCCATTTTTTTCTTTCTATTTTGTCATTTTCAAAAAATCCAAAAAAATATTGTAGATACGTTATTAATATTTCACTTTATTTGTTTTTAGTCATATTTTAATAATTTTTAGATTTTATTTTATTCGTTTTTGTTAGACTTTATTAGATTTTAATCGTTTTATTAGATTTCCCGTCATATTTTATTATACTTTATTTTCACTATTTATTTTACTGAAATTATCATTATCGTTATGTTTTATTTGTTGCATGACTATATCCTAATATGGCTAAAGCTCAACGAACTCTAAGAGAATTTACCACACCTGATTCAATTTTTGTTGATTTTCCATCATTGTCTGATTTTGATGATACTTACATCTGTGATACATGTATTGACACTCACCTTTGTTATGTTTGTGGTGAGATAAAAGATTCCTTCCAGGGTGATACTAACTCTTCTACAGTGACCCCATCTTTGTATTGTTTCTGTAGGTGACATTGTTCTCAACATTCCAACCCCCCCCCCCCCCCCCCCCCCCCAAAATCACCCATTGAACAATCACCATCTTTAAAGCTGAAACCACTACCTGGCAATTTAAAATATGCATTTCTAGAGAGTCTAGAAAAGCTATTGATAATAATTTTATCTAAATTTGAATCTGAACAGGAACAAAAGTTGTTACAAGTATTTAGAAAACATAAGAAAGCATCTGGATGAACCTTGACTGACATTCCTGGTATTAGCTCATCAACGTGTATGCATCAGATACTTATTAAGGATGGGAAAAAATTAGTTAGGCATCCCTAAAGGCGACTTAAACCCTTGATTTTGGATGTTGTAAAAAATGAGATATATATTGCACCAGAAGACAAAGAGAATGCCACTTTCAATTGCCCATTCAACATTCTTAGCTATAGATGAAAGTTCTTTGACCTTGGAATAAAACGAAAATGCCATTTATCTATTTATGATTCATATTTTTGAAACCTTGAAACCCCTTTTTTTATATCGGTTAATCTTACTCGGATTCCTTGCAATACAACTCGAGTGTGGCTTCCGTATACAACATTTTATTAACTCTATTTTGATCTGTGTGCCACAGCGGATCACCCGCTAATATTTGTATGAATAATTTCCTAAAGGCCTGAACTTCTAGTTCGACCTATCTTATTGGTCTTAATAAATGTTTCTTTAATACAATCAATACAAGTCCCCAAATAATTGAAAATTAAGGAAGTTAAAATATCATCTCTAATTAACCTTTCAACTCTTTCCTTAGAGATATGGCCTAAACACCCGTGCCACAACAAATATGATTTTTCTCTAATTTTAGACCTTTTAGAAATGGAGTTCTCGCCATTCAATGATGAGGAAATTTTATCACAATCCAAATATAACTTATATAAACCATCAAACAAGATACCATTACCAACAACTTGAGAATTCAACATAAAAATTATTTTTCCAACATAAAACGTAAACTTAAATCCAAGTCTATCCATATAAGACACTGGAATCAAATTCCTCCTAAAAGAAGGTAGATTAAATGTATCTTTCAAAACAACTTCAAAACCAGTTCCTAGAACTAAGCTAACATCTCCCACTAACTCCACCATGACTTCGAGATCATTTCCCACCGGGAGCTTGATTTCTCTCAAATTTGGTCTCCGCTGGTTTCCGAACTCCTGTAAGGACACAACAATATGGGTTCTATAACCACTATCAAGCCACCAATAATTAGTGGGAACATCAACTAAGTTAGACTTAAAATAGACAAAAGATAAATGATTACCTCCAGATTTGTTCTTGTTGTCTAAGCAAGCTTTAAAAGCATGACAATCAGTTTTCTTATGCCATTTTTATTTACACCAGAAGCACCAAAATGTTTTCTTATGCCATTATTTTCTTATGCTATCAAGATAAGTTTAATTAACTTGGATATGACTTAGGGGAAACTTACAAAACTCAACCTTTGAACTATAGACTCAGGGGGAGCTTATAAACCTCAAACACTAATGTTGTCAAGTTAGTTAAACTGACCAACCATTATTCTTAAATACCTTTGATTGTCATCATCAAAAAGGGGGAGATTGTTGGAACAAAAAGTGTTCATATCCCTTGGGTTTTGATGATAAAAAAATATGTAAAGAATAATTGGGTATACTAACATATATTCAAGTGTGTAGGATCATAAGCTTAAATTTCTACTCAGAATTGACCTTGATGAAATCATTTGTTGAAAAGCTAATAGTTTCAGATTCTGAAGGATCAAAATATGGTGACTCTGATAGTGCTATTTCAGCTTCTAAAGGATCATAATTTCAACATGGCTTCTCTGCTTTTGGTAACAGCTCAGAATCTGAAGACCTTAGCTAAAGGTGCTCAGCTTCTGATCCGTTTTCTATCTCCATAGCAGACCAATCTGGTCAACGCCAGACTTATGGAAAAAGTTAACTAGAGTCTATTAGTGCAAGGCTCAAGGAAAGTTTATGTGACCTCTTAAGTCTGCCCCAATGTTTGATCTATACCTAGTATGAAAAAGAAGCAGTGAAATATGTTATTACCCAATGGTTGAAGATCTTAACAAGATCCATCTTCCAATGTCTCTCTCTTGGAACTATTGCTTTTCAAATATCACTTGTGAAAACTACTTTCCAACGACACTTTTTCCGCCTCTATAAAAGGGAACTGAAGATTTGAAGGAAGGTTACCAAACTGTCGAACAATATAAAAGAACACATTGAGCGCAAACTTTGAGCTAAAGTTTTATCTGTTTACTACACAAGCTCTTAAGATTTCTTGTCTTCGTATATCTTATAGATATTAAGTGTTTAAGTATCTTGTGATTGTTGTATCACTTTTATAACTCTGATTGTACATCAAGTATAGTTGTAGTATATTCTACTAAAATATTTGTTTAAGGTAGAGAAAGTCTCTTGCTAGTTTGCTTGAGAAAGGGAAGTCTCTTGCTAGTTTTCTTGAGGAGTGGAAGCCGCTTGCTTATGTGCTTGAGCAAAAGTATCTTCCTGGATTGCTTGAGCGAAAGTTTCTTCCTGGTGTGATTGAGCGGTTGAATTTCTTGCTAGTTTGTTTAAGAAAAGTGTAATTAGTTTGATTATAGTGAAAATATTTTGTTGGACAAGGGGACTGGACTACTATCAGTTTAGAAGAGAAGCCAAGATAACTTTGTGTGTTGCTTTGTTTATTGCTTCCGAATATTATTCATTCCGCTTCTCTTAACTTTGAGATCAAATTCTGAACTTGTTAAAATTATGAAGTTAGTTGTTCAGAAGCGAAAAAGAATTAACATACACAACCTCCCATTCTTTTGTATTTTTCTCACCTTCAGGACGTACTTATCCCTCGTAATCCCTTGTAATTGTGTGATGACCATAATTAGCTTCCTGCGTGAATACTCGTCTTCTGTTGAAGAAACATGACTTAACTCACCGCACCAATTTCATAAATAACTCGATTGGAAAAGGTTGGGTAGGACGTACTTGTTCCTTGTAACCCCTAATTTTTGTGTGATGGCCGTAATTAGCCCACCGTTCGAGTATTCGTTAATCACCCAAAAACATTCTCAACACATCAAACTTATTTTTCTCTCCCTCGTACGATCGAAAACCCTTTGCAAAAGAAAATTATTTTATCTGTTATACCGTGATACAAACAAATGCTTTAAGCCTCAAATTATGAGTACATATAACATTTAACTGCTAGAGTGCGATCTAAGCATTCGTTCAATAAAATCAATCAACCAATACATAGTTTTCTACGAAGAACTACGTTGCTTTAAATTTCTCTTTGCACCCGAGGATACGTAGGAGCGAGACCAACAATCTCATCAAGCACCCTAATAAAAAACCTTTTTACGGCCTCTTTTCTTTTCCTTATTGAATTTTTATTACTCGAAGAAAAAAATAATGAAAACTAACATTCTATTCACAAATCTAAATAAATGGTTCCCATTGGGCACGATAAATGTGAGGGGTGCTAATACCTTCCCCTTGCAGAATCGACTCCTGAATCCAAATTTTATTGTGAGACCATCTTCTCTTTTCTTTTAAGGTTTTTATTGAGATTTTTCATTCCCTTCTTTGGAATAAATAATGTTCGGTGACAACTTTGTTCAATCATCTGCGAGCGTGTTACGCGCTCGTTGGTCGTATTTTTTGAGATGAGATAGTAACTATGTGCAAATAAAGTAAATAACAATGGGACGAGTGTGTGTGTGTGGGGGGGGGGGGGGGGGGGGGGGGTTCAAGGTTTATTTGGTTCGCAAATAAAACGAAAAAATATTTGGAATAAAATTCAATAACTAAAGGCGATTAGATCTTATTTCGACTCCCCTACTCATTCTTATGCATTAATCAAATTTATAATATGTTAAGTATTACGACGAATTAACACGACCATTGCACCTAATTCCTTGGTGTACAACTCACTAATATACACAACAATTCCCTAATTCCTTAGGCCAATTCAGATTTAAATTAGGTGTTCTAAGTTCGTTATTCAAAAGCTACAACTTATAATTACCTATTACTAATTAATTATTAATTTGAATAATCGCCAGAGATGGGATCAATAGACTAATGATCAGATATCCATACTCATCTAATATTAATTCATGCATTCGTCAATACATAAAATGCATTAAGATCAAGAATAATTAAATATTAACAATGACATAAAACAATTCAATTGACATCAAACAATCATATGAACCAAAGAGTACAAGAAGGTTTATATAAAAAAATATTGATGACTTCTCAACAGGTGTACCGATCGATAATATCAAAGTAATAAAAATAAAGATCATATCCATAGGGATTGCTATCTAATAAAGTTATGATTGTGTGAATTTAAAAGTAAAGACGTGTGTGTGGGGGGGGGGGGGGGGGGGGTTGCGAGTTATTTTTGAAAAATAAAATTTCTAAATTCAATACGAGAAAGCGACTAGGTTTTGTATGAATTCCTTGTTTATCCTTTATTGATGTTTAATGCATTATATGGATGATAAAGTCGTTATATTTTTATGATGAACTAACAAGACCACTGTAACCAATCCCTTTGGTGTACAACTCACTAACTTCTACTAGAGGTCTCCTATCCCTATTCAACCGGAGTAAGTGAAATGAGAAGTTGTCACATTACGTTAACTCAAATGCCACTACTAGAGGCCGTCTATCCATATTCAACCGGCGTAAGTAGACTAACTGTCCTATGTCAGACTCATAGGCTTAAGGTCAGTAATATGTACTCGTCTAAAATAATAAAATTAGTGCATCCACAGATAATAAGCATTACGAACAAAAGCAATTAAATAAAAATATAACTTCAGTTATCCATATAACATCAAATTAAACATATGATCCAACAGGTTCAAAACAAGTTTATCAAGCAAAACCTAATCTAGTGTAATTTAGTTACTCATAGTAATACACTAAAATACCAAGCAATCAGATGTAGATAGCCTGTGAAATCCTTGAAGATTTTGGCCCCAAATGACTTCTAATGCTCTCAAAATCATCCTCCGGGTAACTTTTTCTTCACTTTCAGTCAAAAATGTAGAACCCCTAATTATGTACCAGAAAAGCCTTTTTATAACGAAAGAATGCGTCAGGACGTGTCAAAATTTGTCCAATTTTTTAGTCCATCATGCCCATGATGCCCAGTATCGCGCGCGATGCAACTCCATCGTGCCCAAGATGCCGTGCGAGAAACGAAGAAATTTTTAAACCAATCTGGAAAGTTCTCTTGAAAAACGTAATACATTTTTTGGGAAGTACAAAAGATGTTTTTATTAATTTTTATCAGAATTTAAAATTTTCCTCATATTTTTTCTTCAATATCTTTTTTTTCTCCCTCTCTCTCTCTCTCTATGCTGACATGTTTTTATTAACTTTTTGTTGATGACAAAAGGGGGAGAGAATCATTGAAGTATTTAAAGAGGATAAAAGTATTATTGAATGCTTTAATATACTTGAACCCTTATCATAATCCATTTTATGCTTAAATATGAACATTATTTTCTTATGTTATCAAGATAAGTTTAACTAACTTGGATATGACTTAGGGGGTGCTTACAAAACCCAACCTTTGAACTATTAGACTCAGGGGGAGCTTACAAACCTCAAACACTAATATTGTCAAGTTAGTTAAACTGACCAACCATTATTCTTAAATACCTTTGTTTGTCATCATCAAAAAGGGGGAGGTTGTTGGAACAAAAATTGTTCACATCCCTTAGATTTTGATGATAAGAAAATACGTAAATAATAATTGGGTATACTAACATATATTCAAGTGTGCAGGATCATAAGCTTAAAATTCTACTCAGAATTGACCCTAATGAAATCATATGTGGAGATGCTAAAATAATAAAATTAGTGCGTCCGCAGATAATAAGCATTACGAACAAAAGAAATTAAATAAAAATATAACTTCAGATATCCATATAACATCAAATTAAACGTATGATCCAACATGTTCAAAACAAGTTCATCAAGCAAAACCTAATCTAGTGTAATTTAGTTACTCATAGTAATACACTAAAATACCAAGCAATCAGATGTAGATAGCATGTGAAATCCTTGAAGGTTTTGGCCCCAAATGACTTCCAATGCTCTCAAAATTGTCCTCCGAGTAACTTTTCCGTCACTTTTAGTAAAAAATGTAGAACCCCTAATTATATACCAGAAAAGCCTTTTTATAACGAAACAATGCGTCAAAATGCGTCAAAATTTGTCCAATTTTTTAGTCCATCATGCCCATGATGCCCAGTATCGTGCGCGATGCAACTTCATCATGCCCAAGATGCCGTGCGAGAAATCCAGAAGCTTTCGTCTTTTTGTGCCCCCTTTTCCCAGCTTTTGCTATTTTCTCCATTTCTCTTCACTTGGTCAATCTTGGCTATTCTATGGCACTTTTGCTTCTTTTTTACTTGATATTTCACCGAAATCACTCCAAATACTCCTGAAAAACATGTAATGATAGAGTTTCATCACAACCATATACTTGTCCTCAAGTAACTTGCTTGCTACTGCACATTTCAACAGAAAACAAAATGCTACTATAACCAATGAACATCACATTTTTATTATTACATGGTCATCACTTCTGCTCCTAGCTTCAATCGAGAAAATTTAGAAAAATACTTCCAAATAAACAAGTACTCAACCTGTCTCTCATCTCACTATAATTTCACTCATAATGATAGGGGAATTTCTCAATCAACATACAAAATATTTTATATTAAATTTGAAATATTTCTAAATAAGTCGATCAAAGTTGTTTAAACACACACTTTCTGAGGGGTTTATAGGTTGCATGAGACTTTATGTTAAGGTAGGATAATTTATGAGAGTAAGCTTAAATCTTTGGAGTTAGGTACCTAGTTTTTCTTATGTTATCAAATTCCCTTTCATAAAAATCTTTGCTTGTTATATCGGTATTAGAGATTCACATTCTATGGTCTTTTTCATTCTTATTATTTTACTTTTTCTCTCTTCATTTTTTAAAGAAGTTGTAATAACTTCTTTATTACTTTTTTACAATTTTTATTTTTATTTTTGATCAATTTCTCTAGTACCCCAATCCCAAACTTAAACTTTGTTCACTTCCAAGACTAACCCCAAATTTATTATTTTTCCTGCAACTAGGAAACTAAAATTTTTGAGGGTAGAAATATAACTACTAGAAATACATGGATTACTTGCGGATTTTCCTACAGTTTTGTCTGCGAATTCATATTGTTAAACATTGTTTCCTACGAAATATGAGGTAGCAGAAAATTCTGCAGGAATTCTTGAGACTTTACCTGCGATTTTTGATTTAAAAATAATATATGAATTTTCCTGCGATTTCTTTTGCAGGAAATAGTTATCCATTGAAACCTCAAAATCCTTTAGAAATTCTATGGCATGCTTATTTTTAGGTTTTTTTCCTGATCTAATTTGAGCTAGAAATGCGTTTTGATGATTAATCACCAAACACTTTCTTCACATCGCAATCTATAAAAATTTTCATGAGTGTATCTTCAAGGTCTTAAAGATTTGTGTGTTTTGCATTTAACTTATTTACTGTTGCAGATCGTGATCAGAGTGGATAAAATCCAATTGCTATTTCTGCAGTGTGCCTGTGTATGTGTGTTTCAGAAAGTAGGTTGGAGTGATAAGGCAAGAAATTGGTATGTTGGTATCACTTGGTATGAATTTTAAGTTTCAATTTCTTCTCTAGTCAATTGTTTGCTTCTCATATTATTATTAACTATTTCAGCTAGGTGTTAAATTCTAGTGTGAGAACTTAGTCTCACTTGTTAATAGAGTAAATGTTGTGATCTCTTCTTGGTAACAAGTTTTTTAATCTATTGATCAGTCACCATTTATGCTAGACATTCCACTATTTAACCGTAAATAAGTCAGGTAAACTGTGTAAACTGAAGCATTTTTAGTTAGATATGAGCTCAATTCTATAATATTAAGTGTGTTGTTACTTATGAGTTTCTTGAGGATATTTTACACTTTTTGGTATGTTAGCAGGTAAAAAAACTAGTTTGGAAGCTCAGGGAATCAAACGTCAGATGAGAAATTGAGCCCGAGCAAGAAAACGGAAGAAAAAATCATTTTTTGGAGAACCTGCTGTCCATACGCGTATGGCCTTACATGATACGCGTATGGACCTTCCCAGTACGCGTAGCATACGTAAATGACCAGAGGGAAGGAAAATTCAGCCAAAAGACAAGCTTCTGGTGATACGCGTACCAGCCTGGGCAATACGCGTACCAGAGGCTGTGTTACGTGCAGTACGCGTTTGAAACTGGGCAATACGCGTATGGAGCACAAAATCAGGAAAAATCCAACTGAATAGCTATTAAGAGGCCAGACCACGATTTTCCGGGGGTTGGACGTTTTGGAGAGAAAAAAGACGCGTTTTGAGAGCTGGAGACTCGACGAATAGCAAAGGATTCATATGTTCAAGAGTTTTCCGACTATTGAAGATTGATTCCTCACGAAATTCTGTAATGACAACAATATTAATCTTTGTTTTTATTTCGATTATGAGTAGCTAAACCCCCCATTGCTAGGGGGGTGACCCTGATTCTGAATGTGACAGATTTGATGTTTATGAATGCATTGATTATTTCTTCTTCTCCATTGATTTGTTCTTATTACCGTTCTTTATGCTTTATTCGTCGGACCAACGAATGATGATTATTATGAATAGTTTAAGCTGGACAGCGATTGTTCATTGATCTGGATAAGAACTTTGGATAGTAAAAATAACCTAGGACTAGGGATTTTCTATCTAACCGGTAATTCTTGATATTTGAATGCTTGAGTATGAATTTAATTATCTATGGACATAGTAATTAGGTTACATAATCAAAGGTCTTTTCACTAAGGACTTAGGAATAGATACCCTTGAGGACCGGAATTAATTTGACAGGAATATTGTCTAAGCCTTCATAAATTATATCTGTTATAGGAAGTTTCATTCACCGAACCCTAGCAATCTTCTCTCATTTGTATCTCGTTCAACCTTTTTACTTGTTTTATTTATTTGCAATTGGTAGTATAATTACCCACAACACAAAAACCAAAGGCTTTTGTCTAATTGAAACAATCTATCAACTCTGTATCGTCAAGCAGTCCTTGAGATCGACAAACGGGGAATTTCCCTTTTATTACTACAGTGAGAAAAATAGTACACTTGCTTTCTCCTCATGCTAATGTTGTTTGGTTGGCTTTCTTTTTTGTTGTGATTCTCATCATCAACTATGTACCTTTGAGTGCTTAATTTCTAGCTTTTTAAAGCTCCATTTACTTTATTTGTATTAGTTTCTTATTTTCTCTTAAAAAAAGAATTAATTAAAAAATGCATGATTTTTCGTTGATTTTTGGGATTGCAAGTGTTGTGTAAGTAATTTCTTTGTTCTCTTGACTAAATATTTGTGTTGTGATGTGGATGACTTTCTTTGCATTCCTAGTATTATAAAGTGGAATTGATTCTAAAGTATGCATAACTTGTGGTAGATCATTACCCTTGGTGAGAATTTGAGCCTTATAATAGATGAAATATAAATTTTCATTTATTTTTCTTTCTTGTGTGATTTCACTCATGTTTATTAGTTACTCTAGAACTTGACCCGATTCTTGTTGAAACTTTTTGTTTGCATGTGCACACTGGTATGATAAAGGCATCTTATTTTCGTTTTATTTTTAGCCACTTAGTCAAATAAGTCAACCTTGGAATTATCATCCTTGGTTTGAAGCTCCTTTGAGCCTATTTATTTCATTTTTTGTTTATAACTCAATACAAGCCTAAAAGTGAAAAAAATGTTATACCCTATTTGAGGGGATGAATGATTCTTGTTTGGAGTTTGTGTGTTGAATTATTATATTTGTGATATATTTTAAAACTTTGCAAAAAAAAGAAAGAAAAAAAATGAAGAAAAAAACGGAAGAAAAGTCATGTTCCTATCGTATTCCTTATGAAAATAAATGAAAAGAAATAAAAAATAAAAAGAAAAGAGAAGAGAAAATGGTTATAAAGAATTTGAGGAAAAGTGAATCAAATACTGTTTAGTTCGACTCCCAGAGTCCCTTTCTATTCTCTTTAATCCTTTTAAATATTAGCTTAGTACCCCTTATGATTTTTCTCATCCTTACATTGCAATGTTACAATCCGAATAAAGTCATTTTGGTCTTTGTTTGCATGTATTTCAAATGTGAATTTTAGAGTCTGGTCAAGCTAATGTTAGTGCTAGCTTTCATGATATGCTTTGAGTGTAAATAGATAACCTAAACACTTGAGAGTTGAGAGAATTTTATCTTGTGAGGATCTTGCTACTTATGATGTATTCTTTGGTAAATTGTCCTTTTATTTGGTTTGATTGTTACATGAAGTTACTCATTAACACCATATTCCATGAAGCTTATAATGAGAATTTTGCTTATCCCTATGTGATTCTGAAAGTTATTGAAATTGCATGCTATGTTTTTTTTCTTATTTTTTATTTTGAATTTTGAAGTTAGAGTTTTTCTCGGAGAGCAAAAGTTCAAGTGTGGGAGAATTTGATCAGTGCATTTTGATGCACTATCTTTTACATTGATAAGAGAAAAAGCTATAAGCTTGATGTTGAAGTCAAAATCCAATTTGGAGTGCAGATGAGTCAAATTATTAGTTTTTGTAACAAACTTAATAAAATAATTAGTTTTTGGATAAAATTTATGTTTATCTGGCCCGGTGCTCTTAGAGTCTGATTTTTTTTGTTGGTATTATTTAAGCAAACACACAGTACTACTGTTAGATGTTCAATTTACACGAAATTAGAATAGGCTGATACGAATTCTATGGAGAGCTAAACAACCAAAGGTTGATCTTTTGATTTTAGATTCCATCAAAACTTTGAGGTTATTATAATTTCCAATTCAATTACGATTCCTTTTCAATTATGTCTATGAATCTCATTTAATTAATTCGATTTATTATATCGACTAAATTCAATTATGTCTATCAAACCACCAAGAATTAGTGGGAACATCAATTAAGTTAGACTTAAAATAGACAAAAGCTAAATGATTACCTCCAGATTTGTTCTTGTTGTCTAAGCAAGCTTTAAAAGTATGACAATCAGTTTTCTTATGCCATTTTTCTTTACACCAAAAGCATCAAAATGATTTCTTGAAAGCAACCGGGTTAGGACCTCCAATGTCATAGTGTTGAGCATTGAGTGTTTTCCTAAACTTAGGATGTATATAAGAAGCATTATGAGTATTTTTTTTACAAGAATTCTTATCAGAATGGGGTTTAGCATGAACAATCAAGAGGCCTAAATCACTTATTTTCTTATTGAGTTTCTCTTCTACAGCTACACACTTGGTAATAAGGTTATTGTCGGTCCAATTCTCACAAAAGGTATTATAGGCATTTTTGACGAGTTATATTATATGGTGTTCCACATGTCAGTTTGCACTTTCTTGCGGTTCTCTAAATCCTTCCTTCAATATCTTGGGTTAAAAACTCCCATATTTTTTTATCTTTAAATATCACATAATTTGAATCCGTGGAGTTCAAATCACTATTGAAACATACATGAACGATGTGATAATCAATACCAAATTAGTCTTTTTCAAGATTGTTGGAAAAAGAGGTGGAAAACAAATGTAAAAAGACTATAAATAATATAATGTAGAATATAAAACATACAATTATTTTTCATGATGCAATTGAGACATACATGAATGATTTTATTGAAACATACAAAGTTGCAACCATAGTTCTAACTTGTTTTATTTAGGATACATAAAATATGATACTTGTCCTTACATACATTTATTATTTGAACACAAATCCAGTTTGAACATGAAGTTAGCATCTAGATGACACAAGGACGGTCAACAGAATAATTAGGCACCCAAGCAGCAGCCTTATTGCCAATGAAATGGCAAACAGAAACAGTTCCAGGACTGACTTTGAGAGCTTCGTAAAGCAACTCAGGATTCATACCTCTTGTATCATGATGACAAACGGTTAAAGCCTTTGCTTTGCTTCCATCAGGTGCTGCCAACGAGACCACGTAAGCGGTTGTTTCACGCACTTGGTGGCAATTGAATACAACTTTTTTAAAATTCAATCGATGACACATCACTGCATTTTCACCAACTTTTTTTACTTCCTCCACAACATATTGGTTTTCATTTTTGTCGAAGGTACTTGAAATAGCCTTAATCTTTGATGTTCTAAAATGTGAAATGACATGATCAATCATAGATTCTAAAGATGATACACAATGTTTGTGTTCTCCTATAGCAGTTGGACTATTACAAAAGTCATCCAGACTTTGTCTTTCTTTATTCTCCAGCCATATGGAATCAGTCACACCTTGTCTTGGTTCTGTGAATTGCCGCACCATATTTGCAACAGACTGAGTGTTACCCAATACTATTTTCTTTCCAGGATAAAGATCATGTGGAAAAAAAAGTGTCGAGTATTGGTTTAATTCTTCGACTCTAATGGGTAGGCTATTAGTTTTTCCATCTGCCACATGAAACAACATATTATAATTACTTCAAAAACCATGATAAATAGTCTTATTATGAGACAACATTTAGTTATATAATTCATGTTACTAACAAGGAAGCAAAAGATCTGAAAAAGCCTCAGGGAGAGGAGTGTTTGGCCACACATATTTCCAATAATCTTCTCCGGATGGTATGGCACCGGTTCTCACAAAAGCCAACTGTAAAAAAAATAATTCACATTTTATATATTAGTGTTGAATTCAACCCAAAACCAGTTTTTTCCTCATTCCTTCTTATAAACTAGTCCATGACAATTTCAACCCAAAACCAAATATAAAATAGAGTAGAAAATAGATAACTTACACAAAAGAGAGCCAAAACCGTGATATGTGAAAACTCCATTTAGCTAGTTAATACAAACAAGTGGTAACTGTCAAGACTTTAGTGAGTGTGTATGAAAGTGTTACAACTTTCTCATTATTTATAGGTAAATACATACAATATAATTGCATGCAAAACTTGTCTTATTGATCATATTCATTCCTCCAAGTGGTAACAAACTTTATGCACGTGTCATCCATGCAAAACAATTGCATTATCTCCTCATTCTTTGCAAAGTTTGTGTGTGGTTTCGGTTTTTGTCTAAACTTACAAACTTTTTGTGCAAATGCCGTCCATGCAGGAAGATGCCATTAATTACTATCCAAACTTTGATTCTCCTTGAGCATAGCATGTGCATAATATTTACTCATTTACTGCATTATTTTACACAACTGTTTTAAACACTCCAATACTTTATTAAAGTGCCTCAAGATATTCTTTTATTAAATACAGTATAATTTAAAGACAATATTATTTTCTTTTTTATAAAATGAAATATAGCTCAATATGTTGAGCCTTAGTTAATATTTTGCTTTGCATTAAAAAGTTTATAACAATACTTAAAGCGTTTTATTTATTTATTTACTAGATGTCTATTTTTAAAATGTCATATATAACATTCTTATTATAATAAAAAAATAGTAGAAATTGGACCACCAAAATTAGTAATCAACAAATCTCGTGGTATCTCGATTATATATTCATCATTAGCGTCTCCGATATTTCCATTGCTAATTTCCAAAATCCATTATGAAAAACTGTTTCTCTCTTCGGAATCTATTCCTTTGGTCATAAAAAAATTTATATGGTATATGAGTATATGTAGATGGCAATGTCTATCTACTTTGCATTTTTTCACTCCTAAATTGTAAACAACCTTTTTTAATAAAAAATAATAATTTATATTTTATTGTTTTAAAACTGCTTAAAATAAAATGGTCATAAAATAATTTAAAATTTAATTATAATTTTCAAATAGACATGAAAATGCTTTAAATTCTTTCTAAAGTATAATTTTTATTATATCTACAATTACATGTTACAAAATTAAATTTAAAATAAAAATTTAGACAATCAATTTTCTGCTACAATATAAATTCCTTTACATACAAATTTTATACAATATATTAATAAATTATATTTAATTATCATTATAAAAAAACATAATTGAATTAAATAATTTCCATATATGTAAAAAATAATTTTTTTAATTCTGTTTTAGATTAAAGATCCATTAGGATTTCTTTGTTTTCTGTATTTAATGAGCTTTGGCGTGGCCATAAGAATTATATTTATAACTAAATTCAGAATTTAACTATATTGAAAATAAATAAATAAATCAATTGAATTAAATAATTTGCATATGTTGAAAATAAATGACATAGTCAAATACACACAAACACAATACTCAATTTATTCTATAACTACCAAAACATATTACAATATTGAGAGATTCATTTTAAATTTTAATGTCTATCATGATGATTATTTATACGATATTTCAATTTTAGAATTTACACGTCTTTTAATCCACAAAATGATGAAGAAACATTCTTAAGAGGGTATTAAAAATTATAAATTTTGATGCACTTATTTTACATTTTTAATTTAATTTTAATATACTATCTATATATATATATATATATATATATATATATATATATATATATATATATATATATATATATGTGTGTGTATATATATATATATATATATATATATATATATATATATATATATATATATATATATATATATATATATATATATATATGTGTGTGTATATATATATCTATATATATATATATATATATATATATATATATATATATATATATATATGTGTATATATATGTATATATGTGTATATATATGTATATATATCTATATGTATGTATATATATATATATATATATATATATTTGTACAATATATATATATATATATTATATATATATATATATATATACATATATATATATATATATATATATATATATATATATATATATATATATATATATGTAAACATGTATTTGTCTATAAAATAAAAATATACTTTTATATATGATTAATTCATATCATTGTTTCAATTATAATTTACAATATTATACCAAGTATATTACGACGGTTTGTGTGGCGATTATTGTAAAACCGCCATTGTTTTCTCTTTGTGGCGGTTGAAACCGCCAAAATAGAACTTCTTAAGCCGCCACAATTTTCCTTTTTTTTTTTGTAGTGACAACTTTGCTTTTCACCCTTTGAAGGATGAAAAACCAGTTCTTATTTATATCTGTCAACAACTTTTTGAATCATAGCAATAATCTTTGTTTCTCTATTTATGTTTAGTGGTATGGTCGGTGGTATCAAGTGATTCATGTAATTTATTAAGAGTATTATGATGAAGTTCAAACCTAACCAATGGTTTACGCATGCTAAAAATGAATCATTTCAAAACTTGATTCAGAGAGACGTACAATCATAAAAGAGACTCAATAATCAAAATTAAATCAAAGGTGAAAGCGATAAGACCACCAACAAAATAATTGTATTAAAGTGTTCCCCCTTAATGTATTACGAACATGCAACTATAATAAATTTTTCTAAATTTTGTTGCTTTGATTTTAACTCCAAATTAATTAAAGAGTTATGCTTTGCCTGGAATTGAAATTTTGTTGCAAAGAAGTAATAAAACATTACAAGAAAATTGAGTTCTTGTGACATTCAAAATATGTCACTAAAAGTTAGTAATTTATAGGTAGATGTCTATTAGATTTTGAGTGGCACCCACATTTGATGTCAATTATAAGGGGTGTGGCGTGACACCAAATTGAATGTCACAATAACTTTTAGCTACAGTTAAGTTTTTACCTAAAATTACAACACATGTCATTATTATTTTACTTTTAAATTTAATTGAGGAATATTGGTAATATTAAAATCAAATTGCTTATTATAAATATTTTAAAATACATTAAGAACTATGACAAAGTTAAATAACTAAAATTAAACAATTGTCCCATTTTCTTTTAAATTCAAATATTTCAACATATAGAGAGTTTAATTCATCTTACAAAAAAAATCACCTATATTTGTATTTTAATATTCTTATATCTTCACTTTCATATATCTATAATTCTGAATGGTCTTGTATCTTCACTGAATCTAAATTGTACCTGAAATAATAAATAAATATTTATTAAAATATGTACATTGAAATAACTCCATTTACATGAAATTTTAAACAGAAAAATCATCATTAGAATATTTTCTAATTAAAATTAAATCTAACAATGATTTTATAGTCCAAGTTAAATTTATGAATTTTGTGTCAGAAATTAAACAACTTATGTAATCAAATCAAACTTTATTTTAAGAGCAAATTCTCTAATATGATTTTTGGTTTATTTACAATTTAGTTTTTACTGAACATTACTTTATATATCTGAATCTACGTTGTATCTGAAATAATAAATAAACTAGATGAAGATCTGTACGGGTGCAAATAGTTTATTTATATTTTATTAAATTTTAAATATGATAAGATTTAGTTTGACATAATATAATTATTAAATTTATTTTACAATAATTTATTATGAATTATAATTGAAACAATGATATGAATTAATCACATAAAAAATATATTATTTATTTGAAAGAAAAATATATATATATATATATATATATATATATATATATATATATATATATATATATATATATATATATATATATATATATATATATATATATATATATATATATATATATATATATATATATATTGTTTACCATGTTACCTTTTTAGCAAAAAACTAAGTGGACGCCCCGGATCACTTGTCTTTATTTCTATGGGTTTTAGAAATTGGAAGAAAGTTAGGAATGGAAAACATTGTTCCTTTTTTAAACACATAGAGAATGATCCTTGCTCACCACACAACAATGCAATGAAAGCTTGTCAAGACTTATTGAATCAAGATGGTCATATTATAAATGTTATTCAAGTGCAAAGTTCAAGTCAAAGAATGAATAATCGGTTACGACTCAAGACTTCAATTGACACTGTTCGTTGGTTAACACTACAAGCTTTTGCTTTTAGGGGTCATGACGAAAGTAGAAAATCAAGAAATCAAGGTAACTTTCTTGAGTTATTGAAACTTTTAGCATCCTACAATGATGAAGTTTCAAAAGTTGTGTTGGAAAATTCTCCACAAAATTGCAAGTATACTTCACATCAAATTCAAAAAGAGCTCTTGCAAATTCTTTCTAGTAGGGTGAAAAAGAGTATTCGTGAGGAAATTGGTGATTCCAAATTTTATATCGTTGTTGATGAAGCTCGTGATGAGTCAAAAAAGGAACAAATGGCTCTTGTATTAAGATTTGTTGATAAAGTTAGTTTAATACAAGAGAGATTTTTTTATGTGACACATGTTAAAGACACCACATCTTTAACTCTTAAGGAAGCAATATGTGATATACTTTCTCGACATAACCTTGATGTTTCTAACATTCGTGGTTAAGGGTATGATGGTGCTAGAAATATGAGAGGAGAATGGAATGGTTTACAAGCCCTCTTTATGAAGGATTATCCTTACGCATACTATGTTCATTGTTTTGCTCATCGATTGCAACTTGCATTAGTTACATCATCAAGAGAAGTCAAACCTATTCGTAAATTTTTTGAAAAGCTGATCTTTGTTGTGAATGTTGTTTGTTCTTCTACAAAGCGTCATGATGAGTTACAAGCTGCCCAATTAGAAGAAATTTCTTATTTGTTAGAGATTGATGAAATTGTAACTGGTAAAGATGCAAATCAAGTTGGTACATTGAAACGAGCTGGAGATACTCGTTGGGGATCACATTACGATTCAATTTCTAACTTGATAAACATGTATGAAGCAACTTGTTTAGTTTTAATTTCTTTTGCAAAAGATATAGGAAGTTATGCAACACGTGGGGATGCAGATAGTTGTTATAATTACTTGAAGGCATTTGATTTTATATTTATTTTGCACTTGATGAAAGAAATCATGGGAATAACAGATATGCTTTGTCAAGCCTTAAAAAAAATCAAGATGTAGTTAATGTTATGAACTTGGTTCGTTCAACAAAACATCTTATTCAAGGTTTGAGAGAAAATGGTTGAGATATATTGTTTACTAAAGTGGTATCCTTTTGTGAAAAACATGTTATTGAGATTCCTGATCTTAATGATGTTCATTCAACAACAAGATTTGGACGCTCCCGTCTTGAAGAGAATCAAGTCACAATTCAGCATGACTTTAAAGTTGAAATCTTTTTCACTACCATTGACAAACAGTTACAAGAGTTGAATAGCCGATTCAGTGAGCAAGCAATGGATTTGTTAACTCTCTCTTGTTCTTTATCTCCTAAGGATGAATATAAAGCTTTTAGCATTGATACTATATGTTCTGTAGTTGAAAAATATTATCCTATGAATTTTAGTGATCAAGAGAAGAATAATTTGCAATTTCAACTCCAACATTTTCTATTTGTTGCTCGTCAAACATCAAACTTGAATAATTTATCAACTATTCAAGAACTATGTTCATGTTTGGTTGCATCTGGACAGACTGAAACTTACTTCTTGATTGATAGACTACTTCGTCTTATCATGATTCTTCCCGTTTCTACGGCCACAACTGAGAGGTCTTTTTCAACAATGAAAATTATTAAGACTAAGTTGATAAACAAGACGGATGATGGGTTTCTTGGAGATAACATGACAGTATATATTGAAAGGGAGATTAGTGCAAGCATTAGTTCATAGTCAATTATTGACGATTTCAAGTCACTCGGAACGCGTAAAGCATTACTTTAAGGTAGTTTTAAGTCATGTAATTTAAATTTTTAGTAATTAACTTTGTATTTATTTTAACTTTAATGTTTTATTTAAAATATTTTTTAAACATTTTATTTATAATCTTTATTTTACGTTAGCGGTCATCCCAATTTTTTTTATCTGGCTTCGCCAATATATATATATATATATATCTATATATATATATATATATATATATATATATATATATATATATATATATATATATATATATATATATATATATATATATATATATATATATAAAGTGAATAAGAAATATGTTAGAATCATATAAATACAAGATAAAACATTAAAACTAAATTGAAAATGTAAAATAAGTGCATAAAATATAATAATTTTTAATACCCTCTAAGAATGTTTCTTCATCATTTTGTGGATTGAAGATAATGTAAATTCTAAGATTCAAACATCATATAAATAATCATCTTGATATACATTAAAATTTAAAATGAACCTCTCGATATTCTAATATGTTTTGGTAGTTATATAATAAATGACTATGTCATTTATTTTCAACATATATGCAAATTATTTAATTCAATTAATTTTTTATTTATTTTTATTTATTTTCAATATAGTTAAATTCTGAATTTAGTTATAAAGATAATTCTTATGGTCACGCCAAAGCTCATTAAATACAGAAAACAAACAAATCCTAATGGACTTTTAATCCAAAAAATAATTAAATAATAATTTTTAATATATATGCAAATTATTTAATTCAATTGAGTTATTTATAATGATAATTAAATATAATTTATTAATACATTAGGGAAAATTTTTACGTAAAAATTTATATTGTAGCTGAAAAATGATTGTCTAATTTTTTATTTTAAATTTAGTTTTGTAACATGTAATTGTAGATATAATTAAAAATTATATTTTAGAAATAATTGAAAGTATTTTTAGGTCTATTTGAAAATTATAATTAAACTTAAAATTATTCTATGACCATTTTATTTTAAGCATTGTCATAACAGTTTTTGTACTATAGTTTTAAAACGGTTAAATATGAATTATTATCTTTTTCATGAAATAAATTATTTACAATTTTAGTGAAATATATCAATGTAGTTTCTTTATATAAAAAATTTATGAATGGAACGTTACACATTATAGTGAAATGAATATTAGAAATTTTAGACTAAAAATTATATTTTAGAAAGAATTTGAAGCATTTGTATTTCTATTTGAAAATTATAATTAAACTTAAAAACATTGTATGGCCATTTTATTTTATAAGATTTTTTGTACTATAATTTTAAAATGGTTAAATATAAATTATTATTTTTTCATTAAAAAAGGTTATTTACAATTTAGTAGTGGAAAAAATACAAAGTAGACAGACACTGTCATCTACATATGCTCATATACCATAATTAGTCAAAGGTCAATCTTGTCATAGTATTACTAAAAGTATATATAATTTTATGTTGTTTGTAGAATTGTTTGCTTGGATTTGCTACTTATTTATAGTTTTAGGGAAGAAAATTTGACATTAAATTAGGTATTAAATATATACTTGTTTCTTCTATCATCCCAATTACATTATTGATTTTTTTTCTAATCATTGCGATATATTATGTGCAAATTGGTAAATACTTTTGCCTTTTCCAATAATATATGAATAAATGATTGGTTGCATAATATTTTTAGAAAAATAGTGAAGATTTTGGCGGTTGTATATACCATATTATATCAAGTATATTACGACGGTTTGAACCATAGTCACGATCTTGGTTTCTATGGTTGTGTTTAATGGCGTGGTCGGTGGTATCAGTTGACTCATGTAATTGATTAAAAATATCATTATGAATTTCAAATCTAACCAATGGTTTATGCATGCTAAAAACGAATCATTTCAAAACTTGATTCAGAGAGACATGCAATCATGAAAGAGACTCAATAATCGAATGTAAATCAAAGATGAAAGCGATAAGACAATCAACAAAATAATTGTATTAGGGTGTTCCTCCTTAATGTTTTAGGGACATGCAACTAGAATAAGTTCTTCTAAATTTTGTTGTTTTGGTTTTGACTCCAAATTAATTGAAGAGTTATGCTTTGGTTGAAATTGAAATTTTATTACAAAAAATAATAAGACACTACAAGACAAATTGACTTCTCTTAACATTCAAAATATGTCACTATAAATTAGTAATCTATAGGTAGATGTCTAAAAGACTTTGAGTGACACCCACCTTTGGTTTGGATCATCTGTTAAATTTGATTTGAATCAAACAGGACGGACTAATTGGAAAAAAAATATGGAAAAATTGCATGATTTGAATCATGTGTAAAGTGTGATTCGAATCAATTGAGACAGAGATGATCCCAGAGTTTGATGATTTGAATCATGTGTAAAATATGATTCAAGTCAAATTATTTTGAGGTTTTCTGGTTTCCAACTGTCCAAAATGATTCGAATCAGGGTTTTTATTTGATCCGAATCAAACACTCAAAATTCCAATTTTTCAAAATTAGTGATGAAAATATTGAACACGCTGATGATGAATATATAGTCGAGATACCGTGAGATTTGTTGATCACTAACTTTGATGATCCACTTTCTATTATTTTTTATTATAATAAAAATTGTATATATGAAATTTTAAAAATAGGGGTATAGTAAAGACTAAAGTTGCAAACTCTACCTAAATATTTGATATATAAAAAAAACGCTTTAAGTATGGTTATAAACTTTTTAAAGCAAAGCAAAATATTAACTAAGGCTTGAGCTATAAACCCAACCGATTCATATTAAATATAATTTTCATTTTATAAACAGAAAATATATATTGTCTTTAAATTATATATTTGCCCGATACTGTATTTAATAAAAGAATATCGTGAGGCACTTTAATAAAGTATTGGAGTGTTTAAAACAGTTGTGTAAAATAATGCAGTAAATGAGTAAATATTATGCACATGCTATGCTCAAGGAGAATCAAAGTTTGGATAGTAATTAATGGCATCTTCCTGCATGGACGGCATTTGCACAAAAAGTTTGTAAGTTTAGACAAAAACCGAAACCACACAAAAACTTTGCAAAGAATGAGGAGATAATGCAATTGTTTTGCATGGATGGCACGTGCATAAAGTTTGTTACCACTTGGAGGAATGAATATGATCAATAAGACAAGTTTTGCATGCAATTATAGTGTATGTATTTACCTATAAATAATGAGAAAGTTGTAACTGTTTCATACACACTCCACTAAAGTCTTCACAGTTACCACTTGTTTGTAACTAGCTAAATGGAGTTTTCACATATCACGGTTTTGGCTCTCTTTTGTGTAAGTTATATATTTTCTACTCTATTGTATATATGATGATGTATATTTGTTTATAAGAAGGAATGAGGAAAAAACTCTTTAATCATTTTGAATTCAACACTAATATATAAAATGTGAATTATTATTTTTACAGTTGGCTTTTGTGAGTACCGGTGCCATACCATCCGGAGAAGATTATTGGAAATATGTGTGGCCAAACACTCCTCTCCCTGAGGCTTTTTCAGATCTTTTGCTTCCTTGTTAGTAACATGAATTATATAACGAAATGTTGTCTCATAATAAGACTATTTATCATGGTTTTTGAAGTAATTATAATATGTTGTTTTATGTGGCAGATGGAAAAACTAATAGCCTACCCATTAGAGTCGAAGAATTAAACCAATACTCGACACTTTTTTTCCACATGATCTTTATCCTGGAAAGAAAATAGTATTGGGTAACACTCAGTCTGTTGCAAAGATGGTGCGGCCATTCACAGAACCAAGACAAGGTGTGACTGATTCCATATGGCTGGAGAATAAAGAAAGACAAAGTATGGATGACTTTTGTAATAGTCCAACTGCTAAAGGAGAACACAAACATTGTGTATCATCTTTAGAATCTATGATTGATCATGTCATTTCACATTTTAGAACATCAAAGATTAAGGCTATTTCAAGTACCTTCGACAAAAATGAAGACCAATATGTTGTGGAGGAAGTAAAAAAAGTTGGTGACAACGCAGTGATGTGTCATAGATTGAATTTTGAAAAAGTTGTATTCAATTGCCACCAAGTGCGTGAAACAACCGCTTACGTGGTCTCGTTGGCAGCACCTGATGGAAGCAAAGCAAAGGCTTTAACCGTTTGTCATCATGATACAAGAGGTATGAACCCTGAGTTGCTTTACGAAGCTCTCAAAGTTAGCCCTGGAACTGTTTCTGTTTGCCATTTCATTGGCAATAAGGCTGCTGCTTGGGTGCCTAATTATTATGTTGACCGTCCTTGTGTTATCTAGATGCTAACTTCATGTTCAAACTGGATTTATGTTCAAATAATAAATGTATGTAAGGACAAGTATGATTTTATGTATCCTAAATAAAACAAAGTTAGAAATATGGTTGCAACTTTGTATGTTTCGATAAAATCATTCATGTATGTTTCAATTGCATAATGAAAAATAATTGTATGTTTTATATTCTAGATTATTTATTAGTCTGTTTGTTGGAGTACAAGGTGATAAAGATGAAAAAAACAAATAAGAGAAAGAGTAATAATAAATTTCCACTACTTTTAAAAGTTATAAAATGGTTGCACACAGACTGCAAAAAGAATAATAGTACTCACACCGCTCATTTGCTTAAATACAAGTGGGACTTAAAGAAAATACTAAAATATTACTAGTATCTAACAAACTTTGTCAACAAGTTTCTGAAAATGAATTAATTCTAGTATCATCATTTAATTCATATTTAGCTTAACAAAACCTAACAATATCAATTCATCCCTCAAGCGGAGAAATTGATTTATCTTAATCGACTTTGTTAGAACATCTATCAACTACTTCTGGATACAATAGAGTGTATAAAGGTTTGAAGTTTCATGTTAAATACCAACCTGAAACCTAGGGAATAGGGTGGTGGGGATTGTGGTTGTTAGGTTAGAGGGGTGGCCAAAGGGAGCACAGAGGCAGAGAAAGAAGAGATGGTTAAGAGAGAGTAAGAGTGTAGAAAGAGAAAAAATACTGAAATTGAGGGGGCAGCGTGGAAATGGATTAAATACCCCCCCCCCCCCCCCCAATATGGTGCTAAGTGAGAGACACATGAGTCTCTCCCAACCAATGAGACTGTTGACTTTGACCAGTCATTATGCATGCGCGTCCATCATGTGCTCCCATTAACTTGTAATCTGAATCCCTCATCTTGATTGCCTTGACTTAATATGACAATCGCATGACCCTTATGTCATATGCATAGATTCCGTTGAATTGATCCAATGTCCCTGGATGAGAGTCAACCGTTGACTCTCTTCATTGACCCTCTACCCAGCACCAGGCTTCAAAAGTAAATGTGTCTAGACCCCATTTCTTTTCACAACCCCCCCCCCCCCCCCCTTTACCTAGCCCATTGCTATTTGAATACAAATTACACCCCCTACTCTATTAATTTAATTTAATTAATTTAACTTGTTTTCTTAATGAATAATTTTATCAATTAATTTTTATAATTAGAATTTAATCAATAATTTATTAAAATAATTAATTTTAATAATCAAGGATTTACTTTATTTTATTTTTAATTACAAAAAAAATATAAAGTATGTTTTAATGATTAGGGTTTATTAGAATAATTCCGCGATTAATTTTAGGGTTAGTATTTAGTCATTATTAAGATTAATTACGATTTAATCAAGATCATATCAATTTGTCTTCGACTATTAATCATGTTTATTATTCTCAAATAAAATCAATTATGTATATATATATGTCATTTAATTTAATTTCTAATTAAATTAATTATAATATTTTTGCAAACTAAAAGTTAAACAAAATCAATACCACAAATTCAAATTTTAAGTCCTCTGCCCTTTTGATTGAGGCATTTTCAAAATCAAACATTTCTCCGCCCCTGATGCGTTGAGAACTTGCAATAATCTAAAAACAATCAAACAAACAAACATTTTCTAGAAGAATTACGGTATTCTGATCCTTAATCTAACATGTAGGTACGTAGGCATAGAGTCGTAGCACTCTAGCGAGTACAATAACCAAAAAATCTTTTTTGTGTCTAACTTCATTAATCAATTGTTTTCTTTAAACAATAGTATTTTCTTTGTAAATAAATACCTTAAGAAAATAATAAATAATATGAGCAAACATTCCCTTAGAAACACAAACTAACCCTAGGATTATATGAGGATCCCATTGAGTACAATAGAAGTGAGGGGTTCCTAACACATTCCCCTTACTTAACTGACTCCCGAACCTTATTGTCTCACCCTTAACTTGAGGTTTTATCATTATTTTCCTGTTTCTTAGGAACAAATAATGGATGATGACGACTCTATAATTTTTCAGCCTCGACAGCCTCAAACAGCCTCAAACAAGCTTTTTTTCCATAACTACTATAGTTGAAAAGAGGTCTTTTTTGAAGACTAAATGTGAAGATATAACCTACTTGTGTCATTATAGGTATGGTGTCTTGAGCCTCTAGGGAATAAAAATGCTAGACAAGAAGCATGCAGTGAAAGGATTTCCTAGAATTGAAGATTCAAAACAAGTATATGTAGAGTACATGGTAGGAAAGAAACATAGAGAAATAATTACAAAGAAGAGTGACCGAAGATCAACAAGAAGATTGGAGCTTGTACACTCTACCATATGTGGCTCTATAAATCCCTTAGCAAACAAAAATGAGAGGTATATGTCGGCCATGTTTATACTTATTAAGTGAAAAGTGAAAACAAGGTTTAGATGAAAACTCAAGAGTTTTGACATTTTATCTAGTCTTGATGACATTCATTCAGTCATCTATCAATTGAGAAGTCAAAAGACTTGATTTCTCAATCTCAGTGCATCATTCATTATGTTGTGTCATGTTTTAGAGGTTTAAAGGGTGATAGTCAAGAGTATTTTCGCCATCTAAATCTTTGTAGAATTTTAATTGTAATTGAGAATCATAAGTAAATGGTCCAAGAGTGATCCATTTGCACCTGATTATCTTTTCAGAATTTCTCAACCAGTAAACCAATGCATTTACAAGACATTTGCATTTTCTACTTATCACAGCATGTATTTCATTCCGTATAACGTTTAGAATACCAAATAGAGTAATTTTTCGGATCTACAAACATATCAGTTGAATCGATTTTCAAATGTAGGCAGAAGTAAATGGCGAAAAATTTAAAAATCAAGCTTGCAGACGTCAGTATTCTTAATTTACGGTTTGCACAGTCTAACCTGGCGTGCTCATTTTATTTTTTTGAGTACTTTTTCGACCGCATTTTAATCAGTCTAGGCCTTTTTAATCGGTCATTTTTTACTTAAAAATTTGATCAAAACCTATATGTTTTCAAGAAGTTTATTTTAAGTTGATCGTTTTGATGCGTTCATTAAAAAAATTCGAGCATTTTTGCATCTGATTTTCGTTCATTAAAAGGAATGAAGGATGTTGGATATGAGAAATTGACTCTTGTTCGGGAGGCAACATTCCATCTATTCTAAAATGTTTTTTCTTTTTCTTGAACAAATCTTCTAGTAGTTATAGCTACTAGTTAGTGTCATTCTTTTGGTTGTGTTCTCTACCGTGTAAGAGATGTCATCTTCGTGTTTATCTATTTATGATATCTAGTAGGATATTATTTGTGAATACAGTTTATGTTTCTATCCAAACAATGAGCTATTACAATTGAAAATATTAATATTAGGCAAGAAAGTATCATCTTCATGATTTGATTGACATTATTCTCATATATTTGACCTACATCCACAATCTTCATTAAGTACACATTAGGGTAAACAAAATTGATAAATCTTAAAGTGTAGCTATTCCACATGTTATAGTAGAGGTAACTTACATATTTTCCCCTTTTTCCTACTAAATTGGATATGTACTTAACAGTTTCAATGTACATTGATTTGTAGTGAAAGATACATTTGGTGTTATTATTTATGATGTGCATGTTCAAAGTTAAATGTGTTTTTTTTTGTAATAAATGATTCATTTTATTCATGATCTCAAAATTTATATTTACATTAACTTAATTTATAAGTGAGTTCCTTATTCTTGTTTGAATGATAAGAATCATATCTAGAGTAACTTAATGTACATAATTATTTTGATCAGGAGTATTACATCTAAAGTAATTTAATGTGTAGAGTTTTTTGGACACTTGGTACCTTGCTAATGCTTATTTGATCTATGAGTTGAGTTAATTGTTATATCCACCAGTTTATTTATTGTTTGACATTGTAATGTTTTTTATAAGATATTTTAATACATTGTTCTTTCCATTCAGTGATGCAGGTCATATCACTTCTCACCATCCAAGTTCTTAAGTTTAATGCAACTCTGATTTTATTGAAATACACAGCTAAGCCATAATATAGATTTTCAAATTTCTTAATAAATAACAACACGAACTAGTTTTATCACCAACTTTAAATTTGGGTTTCTGGTTTTTCTCATTTGTCTAACATCAATACTTGGTAACAAACTATTTGACTTTAAGGTTCGTAATAATACATATATTCATTATGCATTTACATTATATCTGTTTCAAAAAAGAAACCAAGATAATATATCTAGCACATTTGTTGTAATTCTCCTTTAATCATCATCACTTTTTGAGGTTGTGCTGCTAGGTATTTTAGAAGTGAATATGCTCAGGATCTAGCTTTTAGCATACATTCTAAATGATTGGAAATGCCCTTGTTAAATGATTAAGAGAAGTTTAAATAATTAAGAGCAGTTTTGTTGCAGGAAGGCCATTTAGTTGCAAGAATATTATTTGTTGCAAGAATTATATTTCATGATAAACGATGATAAGAGCCTATATTGTGTTTTTATGCTCACAGTCCTACCATGTATTAAATGTTACTTATATTGCTTGTTTATTTAGATTATAATTTTGCTGCAAGATATGTTTAGTGTCTGCAAAAGTAAAAAGTAGATAGACATTGCCATCTACATATGCTAATATGCATAATTATGATAGGACATGTCCCATATACCATAATTAATCAAAGGTCAATCTTGTCATAGTATTACTAAAAGTATATTAATTCTATGTTGTTTGTAGTATTATTTGCTTGGACCTGCTAATTATTTATAGTTTTAGAGGAGAAAATTTGACATTAAAATAGGTAATAAATATATATTTGTTTCTTATGTCATCCTAATTATATTGTTGATTTTTTTTCTAATCATTGTGATATATTATGTACAAATTAGTAAATACTTTTGCATTCAATAATATCTAAGCAAATGATTGGCTGCATAACATTTTTAGAAAAAAAGTGAATATTCTGGTGGTTGTAAACACCATATTATACCAAGTATATTACGACATTTTGTGTGGAGATTATTGTAAAACCGCCATTGTTTCCTCTGTGTGGCGGTTGAAACCGCAAAAATAGAACTTCTTAAGCCACCACAGTTTTCCTTTTTTTTTGTAGTGACAACTTTGCTTTTCACCCTTTGAAGGATGAAATTCCAGTTCTTATTTATATCTGTCAACAAATTTTTGAATCATAGCAATAATCTTTGTTTCTCTATTTATGTTTAGTGGCATGGCCGGTGGTATCAAGTGATTCATGTAATTTATTAAGAGTATTATGATGAAGTCCAAACCTAACCAATGGTTTACGCATGCTAGAAATGAATCATTTCAAAACTTGATTCAGAGATACGTACAATCATAAAAGAGACTCAATAATCAAAAGTAAATCAAAGATGAAAGCAATAAGACAACCAACAAAATAATTGTATTAAAGCGTTCCCCCTTAATGTATTAGGAACATGCAACTACAATAAGTTTTTCTAAATTTTGTTGCTTTGATTTTAACTCCAAATTAATTAAAGAGTTATGCTTTGCCAGAAATTGAAATTTTGTTGCAAAGAAATAATAAGACATTACAAGAAAATTGACTTCTTGTGACATTCAAAATATGTCACTAAAAGTTAATAATCTATAGGTAGATGTCTAAAAGATTTTGAGTGGCACCCACATTTGGTGTCAACTATAAGGGGTGTGGTGTGACACCAAATTGAATGTCACGATAACTTTTAACTAGAGTTAAGTTTTTACCTAAAATTACAACACATGTCATTATATATCATGTGAGTATTACAAGTAATAGAAATTATACCAAGGATTTTTTTTTAGGTGTCACTAAAACTTCAATAAAGAAGATTTTTATCATATCAAAATATAATAAATTTATAATTTTACTTTTAAATTTAATTGAGGAATATTAGTAATATTAAAATCAAATTGCTTATTATAAATATTTTAAAATACATTAAGAACTAAGACAAAGTTAAATAACTAAAATTAAACAATTATCCCATTTTCTTTTAAATTCAAATATTTCAACATATAGAAAGTTTCATTCATCATTCTTAGAATCTTTAAACAAAAGAAACTAAATCTATTAATCTTACAAAAAAATCACCTATATTAGTATTTTAATATTCTTATATCTTCACTTTCGTATATCTATAATTCTGAATGGTCTTGTATCTTCGCTGAATCTAAATTGTACCTGAAATAATAAATAAATATTTATTAAAATATATACTTTGAAATAAGTCCATTTACATGAAATTTTAAAGAGCAAAAACATCATTAGAATATTTTCTAACTAAAATTAAATCTAACAATGATTTTATAGTCCAAGTTAAATATATGAATTTGTGTCAGAAATTAAACAACTTATGTAATCAAATCAAACTTTATTTGAAGAGTAAATTCTCTAATATGATTGTTGGTGTATTTACAATTTAGTTTTTACTAAACACTACTTTATATATCTGAACTTACATTGTACTTGAAATAATAAATAAACTAGATAAAGATCCGCGCGGGTGCAAATAATTTATTTATATTTTATTAAATTTTAAATATGATAAGAATTTATTTTGACATGATATAATTATTAAATTTATTTTACAATAATTTATTATAAATTATAATTGAAACAATGATATGAATTAATCACATAAAAAAACATATATTTTATTTGAAAGAAATATGTTAGAATCATATAAATACAAGATAAAACATTAAAATTAAATTGCAAATGTAAAATAAGTGCATAAAATTTTTAAATTTTTAATACCCTCTAAGAATGTTTCTTCATCATTTTGTGGATCGAAGATAATGTAAATTCTAAGATTCAAACATCATATAAATAATCATCTCGATATACATTAAAATTTAAAATGAACCTCTCGATTTTCTAATATATTTTGGTAGTTATATAAGAAATTGAGTATTGTGTTTGTGTGCATTTGACTATGTCATTTATTTTCAACATATATGCAAATTATTGAATTCAATTAATTTTTTTATTTATTTTCATTTATTTTCAATATAGTTAAATTCTGAATTTAGTTTTTGTTGGACTACACGTGGGGGTATCCGATTGTTGGTAGGTGGAGAGTGAAGAGAGAGGGCATTTGGGGTCTGCGCCGCTAGGCATTTGTTGGTTTTCTTCTTTCATTCACCAACATCTTTAGTATTTATAGTGTCAAACTAGGGTTATTAATTTGAGACAAATACTAAAATGTCCTTCTTTTCAAAGTTTTAGAACAAAATGAGTTTTAAGAACTAATTAAAATTAAATTAAATCATTCTAACAAAAAAACTATATTAAACTGAAACAAAGACGTAGAAAATTCTAATTAATTGAATCAAACATTTTGACAAAGAGATAAAAATAAAATGTCTCAAAATGGATAAAGGTCGGACGCAAAAGTGCTCGAAAAATTAAAATGAATGCACCAAAATGATCATTGTGAAATAAACTTATTGGAAAAATACCGCGTTTCTTTTAATTTTGAAATAAATTTTGATCGGTTAAACAGGCTCGAGCTGATCAAAAGGTGACCGAAAAATTAGTTGAAAAATAAATCGAGCATACCATGTTAAACTACGTGAAACATAGATTGATAAAACTGATGTCTGCAAGCTTGATTTTGAAACTTTTTCGCCCGCCATTTTGACACACATTCGATAATTGGTTTAACCGCCTTGTCTGTAAATCTGAAAATTCATTTCGACTGACATTCTAGGCATTATGCGGTATGGAATGCATGGTATGCTATGCAGAGATGCAATAACTATGATGAATGTATTGAATCATCGATTCAGAGTCAAAATTGGGGTGTGACAGTTGCCCCTATTTAAGTATCTTCAACACGAGAATATGAAGAAGTACACTCTTCATATAGTATCGATGACTCTTGTTTGTTCGATGTTGTAATTGAACACTAATCGAATCCACTTAAGTAATTGGGATGATAATAATCGATTATATATCAGAAACCAAACTAGTAGATTAACTTGTTCATCATATTTGTTTTATGTTTATCTATTTACGATTCAAGTTTCTGAAACCTTGAACCCCCTATTTCTTTTTCATATTTGTTTGTCTATTTTCAGGGTTGTAGTATAGTGGTAAGTATCTCAACTCATTAAATGACTCTATAAGCTTCTGTTTCGAATTGCTCCGAACTTTTTCCAAAAAATTAGAAAAAAAATCCTCTATTTTCTAGAAATTGCGAATTCCTTTATTTTCCATTTTTTTCTTTCTATTTTGTCATTTTCAAAAAATCCAAAAAAATATTGTAGATACGTTATTTCACTTTATCTGTTTTTAGTCATATTTTAATAATTTTTAGATTTTATTTTATTCGTTTTTGTTAGACTTTATTAGATTTTAATCGTTTTATTAGATTTTCCGTCATATTTTATTATACTTTATTTTCACTATTTATTTTACTGAAATTATCATTATCGTTATGTTTTATTTGTTGCATGACTATATCCTAATATGGCTAAAGCTCAACGAACTCTAAGAGAATTGTCTGATTTTCCATCATTGTCTGATTTTGATGATACTTACATCTGTGATACATGTATTGACACTCACCTTTGTTATGTTTGTGGTGAGATAAAAGATTCCTTCCAGGGTGATACTAACTCTTCTACAGTGACCCCATCTTTGTATTGTTTCTGTAGGTGACATTGTTCTCAACATTCCAACCCCCCCCAAAAAAATCACCCATTGAACAATCACCATCTTTAAAGCTGAAACCACTACCTGGCAATTTAAAATATGCATTTCTAGAGAGTCTAGAAAAGCTATTGATAGAAATTTTATCTAAATTTGAATCTGAACTGGAACAAAAGTTGTTACAAGTATTTAGAAAACATAAGAAAGCATCTGGATGAACCTTGACTGACATTCCTGGTATTAGCTCATCAACGTGTATGCATCAGATACTTATTAAGGATGGGAAAAAATTAGTTAGGCATCCCTAAAGGCGACTTAAACCCTTGATTTTGGATGTTGTAAAAAATGAGATATATATTGCACCAGAAGACAAAGAGAATGCCACTTTCAATTGCCCATTCAACATTCTTAGCTATAGATGAAAGTTCTTTGACCTTGGAATAAAACGAAAATGCCATTTATCTATTTATGATTGATATTTTTGAAACCTTGAAACCCCTTTTTTTATATCGGTTAATCTTACTCGGATTCCTTGCAATACAACTCGAGTGTGGCTTCCGTATACAACATTTTATTAACTCTATTTTGATCTGTGTGCCACAGCTGATCACCCGCTAATATTTGTATGAATAATTTCCTAAAGGCCTGAACTTCTAGTTCGACCTATCTTATTGGTCTTAATAAATGTTTCTTTAATACAATCAATACAAGTCCCCAAATAATTGAAAATTAAGGAAGTTAAAATATCATCTCTAATTAACCTTTCAATCCTTTCCTTAGAGATATGGCCTAAACACCCGTGCCACAACAAATATGATTTTTCTCTAATTTTAGACCTTTTAGAAATGGAGTTCTCGACATTCAATGATGAGGAAATTTTATCACAATCCAAATATAACTTATATAAACCATCAAACAAGATACCATTACCAACAACTTGAGAATTCAACATAAAAATTATTTTTCCAACATAAAACGTAAACTTAAATCCAAGTCTATCCATATAAGACACTGAAATCAAATTCCTCCTAAAAGAAGGTAGATTAAATGTATATTTCAAAACAACTTCAAAACCAGTTCCTAGAACTAAGCTAACATCTCCCACTAGCTCCACCATGACTTCGAGATCATTTCCCACCGGGAGCTTGATTTCTCTCAAATTTGGTCTCCGCTGGTTTCCGAACTCTTGTAAGGACACAACAATATGGGTTCTATAACCACTATCAAGCTGTAATATCCCATATTCCCTTAAATGCTCAATTAGTTGTCAGTTGAGATCAATTGAGTACCTGTGTACTATATCTTTTGTTAGTTGTAACAATTAGAGCTCCTTTGTGCTCTAAATGTTGTCAATTGGGACCAATAGAGTAAATGGTGAACTCTGAAGGGATTGATTATTAATAAAGAGACAGACCAATATTAATAAGTATAAGAGAGGATATTTTGGTAACATTAATAATTGGTCAATTGGTGCTGGAAGATAAAATATCAATTGGGATATTTTGGTTACTACTTAATATTATATATTATATATATTATATATGTAGTATGTGTGGTAGAAAAGAGAAGAAGAAAAGAAGATATATCAGAAAGAAGAAAAGAAAGGAAAGAAAAGAAAGAAAGGGAAGAGGAGAAAAAGAGGAAAAGAGGAAAAGAAGGAAGAGAAAGAAAGAGGAAGAAGAGGAGAAGAAGAGGAAGGAAGAGCATGTTCATCATCTTCATCATCAACAACTTCACCTTCTTCTTCTACTAGGTGAGTTCTTAGATAGTTTTAGCATTGGGGGAAAATATCCTATATTTGTGGGGTTAGGATTTGTGTGAATATGTAATAAACTTGATATGTGTTGATATCATGTTGATTGTTGAAAAAATCATGTTATGTGGAAATAGTAGGTAAAAATGGTATATGGAAAGGAAAATAAAAGAGGAGTTATTTAAGGAAAGAAGTTACTGAGAGAATTAATGGAAATTGGAAATTTTCCCTATTTTTAAGGTGTTAACCGGTTAACACTATGAGGTAACCGGTTAACGCGTAGCAAAATTCACTTTCTGGGCAAATTCGTGAGTGGTTAACCGGTTAACGGTATAGGTTAACCGGTTAACACTGAAACAGAATTAAAGGATATTTTCCCCCAATGCTAAAACTATCTAGACTTAATTTCCTAAAGGCCTGAACTTCTAGTTCGACCTATCTTATTGGTCTTAATAAATGTTTCTTTAATACAATCAATACAAGTCCCCAAATAATTGAAAATTAAGGAAGTTAAAATATCATCTCTAATTAACCTTTCAATCCTTTCCTTAGAGATATGGCCTAAACACCCGTGCCACAACAAATATGATTTTTCTCTAATTTTAGACCTTTTAGAAATGGAGTTCTCGACATTCAATGATGAGGAAATTTTATCACAATCCAAATATAACTTATATAAACCATCAAACAAGATACCATTACCAACAACTTGAGAATTCAACATAAAAATTATTTTTCCAACATAAAACGTAAACTTAAATCCAAGTCTATCCATATAAGACACTGAAATCAAATTCCTCCTAAAAGAAGGTAGATTAAATGTATATTTCAAAACAACTTCAAAACCAGTTCCTAGAACTAAGCTAACATCTCCCACTAGCTCCACCATGACTTCGAGATCATTTCCCACCGGGAGCTTGATTTCTCTCAAATTTGGTCTCCGCTGGTTTCCGAACTCTTGTAAGGACACAACAATATGGGTTCTATAACCACTATCAAGCTGTAATATCCCATATTCCCTTAAATGCTCAATTAGTTGTCAGTTGAGATCAATTGAGTACCTGTGTACTATATCTTTTGTTAGTTGTAACAATTAGAGCTCCTTTGTGCTCTAAATGTTGTCAATTGGGACCAATAGAGTAAATGGTGAACTCTGAAGGGATTGATTATTAATAAAGAGACAGACCAATATTAATAAGTATAAGAGAGGACATTTTGGTAACATTAATAATTGGTCAATTGGTGCTGGAAGATAAAATATCAATTGGGATATTTTGGTTACTACTTAATATTATATATTATATATATTATATATGTAGTATGTGTGGTAGAAAAGAGAAGAAGAAAAGAAGATATATCAGAAAGAAGAAAAGAAAGGAAAGAAAAGAAAGAAAGGGAAGAGGAGAAAAAGAGGAAAAGAGGAAAAGAAGGAAGAGAAAGAAAGAGGAAGAAGAGGAGAAGAAGAGGAAGGAAGAGCATGTTCATCATCTTCATCATCAACAACTTCACCTTCTTCTTCTACTAGGTGAGTTCTTAGATAGTTTTAGCATTGGGGGAAAATATCCTATATTTGTGGGGTTAGGATTTGTGTGAATATGTAATAAACTTGATATGTGTTGATATCATGTTGATTGTTGAAAAAATCATGTTATGTGGAAATAGTAGGTAAAAATGGTATATGGAAAGGAAAATAAAAGAGGAGTTATTTAAGGAAAGAAGTTACTGAGAGAATTAATGGAAATTGGAAATTTTCCCTATTTTTAAGGTGTTAACCGGTTAACACTATGAGGTAACCGGTTAACGCGTAGCAAAATTCACTTTCTGGGCAAATTCGTGAGTGGTTAACCGGTTAACGGTATAGGTTAACCGGTTAACACTGAAACAGAATTAAAGGATATTTTCCCCCAATGCTAAAACTATCTAGACTTAATTTCCTAAAGGCCTGAACTTCTAGTTCGACCTATCTTATTGGTCTTAATAAATGTTTCTTTAATACAATCAATACAAGTCCCCAAATAATTGAAAATTAAGGAAGTTAAAATATCATCTCTAATTAACCTTTCAATCCTTTCCTTAGAGATATGGCCTAAACACCCGTGCCACAACAAATATGATTTTTCTCTAATTTTAGACCTTTTAGAAATGGAGTTCTCGACATTCAATGATGAGGAAATTTTATCACAATCCAAATATAACTTATATAAACCATCAAACAAGATACCATTACCAACAACTTGAGAATTCAACATAAAAATTATTTTTCCAACATAAAACGTAAACTTAAATCCAAGTCTATCCATATAAGACACTGAAATCAAATTCCTCCTAAAAGAAGGTAGATTAAATGTATATTTCAAAACAACTTCAAAACCAGTTCCTAGAACTAAGCTAACATCTCCCACTAGCTCCACCATGACTTCGAGATCATTTCCCACCGGGAGCTTGATTTCTCTCAAATTTGGTCTCCGCTGGTTTCCGAACTCTTGTAAGGACACAACAATATGGGTTCTATAACCACTATCAAGCTGTAATATCCCATATTCCCTTAAATGCTCAATTAGTTGTCAGTTGAGATCAATTGAGTACCTGTGTACTATATCTTTTGTTAGTTGTAACAATTAGAGCTCCTTTGTGCTCTAAATGTTGTCAATTGGGACCAATAGAGTAAATGGTGAACTCTGAAGGGATTGATTATTAATAAAGAGACAGACCAATATTAATAAGTATAAGAGAGGACATTTTGGTAACATTAATAATTGGTCAATTGGTGCTGGAAGATAAAATATCAATTGGGATATTTTGGTTACTACTTAATATTATATATTATATATATTATATATGTAGTATGTGTGGTAGAAAAGAGAAGAAGAAAAGAAGATATATCAGAAAGAAGAAAAGAAAGGAAAGAAAAGAAAGAAAGGGAAGAGGAGAAAAAGAGGAAAAGAGGAAAAGAAGGAAGAGAAAGAAAGAGGAAGAAGAGGAGAAGAAGAGGAAGGAAGAGCATGTTCATCATCTTCATCATCAACAACTTCACCTTCTTCTTCTACTAGGTGAGTTCTTAGATAGTTTTAGCATTGGGGGAAAATATCCTATATTTGTGGGGTTAGGATTTGTGTGAATATGTAATAAACTTGATATGTGTTGATATCATGTTGATTGTTGAAAAAATCATGTTATGTGGAAATAGTAGGTAAAAATGGTATATGGAAAGGAAAATAAAAGAGGAGTTACGGTTAACGCGTAGCAAAATTCACTATTTGGGCAAATTCGTGAGTGGTTAACCGGTTAACGGTATAGGTTAACCGGTTAACACTGAAATAGAATTAAATCTTCTGTTTGTGCAGAATTTGTCACCAGTGGGGTTCAAACCCAGGACCTCCTTGAAACTGTACATGCCTTACCACTAGGCTAGAGAGGTTGTTGTTGAATACTTATGCAATGAATAAATATTAATCTAAATCTTGATTAAGATAGATTAATGAATTAATTGAGCATTATAGCTCCGTTTTGGATGCGGACGGATGCATTAGTAAGATAATGAAAAAGGCTATTATTATGATATCATATTATAGTAAATTATGTGTCTTACAAATTAAATGAATTATATTTATGATGGGTGTTAAACATGGTTGATATGGTTGATTGTGAAATAACACGACTAAAGATAACGTAAAGGACTATTATTATTGTTCCATGTTATAAAATAGGATGTAATTTATAAATGCCATGAATTTTATCATGATGAAAATTAAATATTGTTGTTATGTGAAAGGTGAAGTAACATGATTAAAACTCTACAAAGATGAGTGAGGAAACCTAGGAGAATGACGTGATTAATAACTTAGAAATATGATCTAGGTTATGGAACATGTGTGATATGTATGAGAATACGGTATTCATTCGTACGACGCTTATGTGAGGTCGTGGACGAATTGTTACCATGATTAAGAATGAGACGCATTGTATGGAACATGCCATGTTATTATTTGTGTATTTTGGTGAATGAAGTCACCTGTGATTTATGAATTTGTTATGGTTCGTGGAACCAATGTTTTGTGGAACCGATCATGTATTCAGAATGTGTGTTTTTTTATGATGGTACACATCTCTATTGGTATGCTTAACGTGTAAGCATTGGGATGTGGGACCAATGATTCGAGCCTCAATTGGGTTTGAGCCCCAACCATGGCGGACATGGGGGAAAGGTGGACACCTAAGTGGGTTAGAGTCCCATACGGTGAAAGATACTCAAAGTGGGTTAGAGTCCCATACGAGTGATGGTTCTTAAAAGTGGGTTAGAGTCCCATAGGGGAACCGGATATCCACCGCGAAAGTCGAATCATACGGACATGCGTGAACCAAGCCTTGGCCTAGACGTAGGTCCGGTTGGGGATCGATGTTGCGTGAATCTGAATAATGATCGTGGTTGAGTTATGAGAACTCAGATGCATGTTGCCATACAATTGCGAGTTAGTTCCCCATCGCTCAAGTCTTCGTTCCCTTGTTGACTTGAGTTGGATATGAGTTGAATATCGAATAGAATACCCTGTAGAGCCGAGTGGACCCGTAGGATAGGAGAACTCACTGAGATTATTATCTCATCCCATCATTGTTGTTATTTTTCAGGTATTCTTTACAGGTTGAACCTAAGAGAAACTGTTATGGATGTTTCAAGGGTTGCTGTTCATTATGATCTTCCGCTGTGGAGTTGTGTGCAATGAAGATATTGTACATAGTTCTTAGATTTTTATTGTTTAGGCATTATTGTATAACATGTTCCATTGATATTTTAATTTGGACATGTATATATATTTTGATGCCATTAGGCACTTATGTTGTGACAGTACCAAAATTTAACACTTGTATGATATTATTCTAGATATATATTATACGGGTTGTTACACAAGTCATCAATAATTAGTGGGAACATCAACTAAGTTAGACTTAAAATAGACAAAAGATAAATGATTACCTCCAGATTTGTTCTTGTTGTCTAAGCAAGCTTTAAAAGCATGATAATCAGTTTTCTTATGCCATTTGTATTTACACCAGAAGCACCAAAATGTTTTCTTATGCCATTATTTTCTTATGCTATCAAGATAAGTTTAATTAACTTGGATATGACTTAGGGGAAACTTACAAAACTCAACCTTTGAACTATAGACTCAGGGGGAGCTTATAAACCTCAAACACTAATGTTGTCAAGTTAGTTAAACTGACCAACCATTATTCTTAAATACCTTTGTTTGTCATCATCAAAAAGGGGGAGATTGTTGGAACAAAAAGTGTTCATATCCCTTGGGTTTTGATGATAAAAAAATATGTAAAGAATAATTGGGTATACTAACATATATTCAAGTGTGTAGGATCATAAGCTTAAATTTCTACTCAGAATTGACCTTGATGAAATCATTTGTTGAAAAGCTAATAGTTTCAGATTCTGAAGGATCAAAATATGGTGACTCTGATCGTGCTATTTCAGCTTCTAAAGGATCATAATTTCAACATGGTTTCTCTGCTTTTGGTAACAGCTCAGAATCTGAAGACCTTAGCTAAAGGTGCTCAGCTTCTGATCCGTTTTCTATCTCCATAGCAGACCAATCTGGTCAACGCCAGACTTATGGAAAAAGTTAACTAGAGTCTATTAGTGCAAGGCTCAAGGAAAGTTTATGTGACCTCTTAAGTCTGCCCCAATGTTTGATCTATACCTAGTATGAAAAAGAAGCAGTGAAATATGTTATTACCCAATGGTTGAAGATCTTAACAAGATCCATCTTCCAATGTCTCTCTCTTGGAACTATTGCTTTTCAAATATCACTTGTGAAAACTACTTTCCAACGAAACTTTTTCCGCCTCTATAAAAGGGAACTGAAGATTTGAAGGAAGGTTACCAAACTGTCGAACAATATAATAGAACACATTGAGCGCAAACTTTGAGCTAAAGTTTTATCTGTTTACTACACAAGCTCTTAAGACTTCTTGTCTTCGTATATCTTATAGATATTAAGTGTTTAAGTATCTTGTGATTGTTGTATCACTTTTATAACTCTGATTGTACATCAAGTATAGTTGTAGTATATTCTACTAAAATATTTGTTTAAAGTAGAGAAAGTCTCTTGCTAGTTTGCTTGAGAAAGGGAAGTCTCTTGCTAGTTTTCTTGAGGAGTGGAAGCCGCTTGCTTATGTGCTTGAGCAAAAGTATCTTCCTGGATTGCTTGAGCGAAAGTTTCTTCCTGGTGTGATTGAGCGGTTGAATTTCTTGCTAGTTTGTTTAAGAAAAGTGTAATTAGTTTGATTATAGTGAAAATATTTTGTTGGACAAGGGGACTGGACTACTATCAGTTTAGAAGAGAAGCCAAGATAACTTTGTGTGTTGCTTTGTTTATTGCTTCCGAATATTATTCATTCCGCTTCTCTTAACTCTGAGATCAAATTCTGAACTTGTTAAAATTATGAAGTTAGTTGTTCAGAAGCGAAAAAGAATTAACATACACAACCTCCCATTCTTTTGTATTTTTCTCACCTTCAGGACGTACTTATCCCTTGTAATTGTGTGATGACCATAATTAGCTTCCTGCGTGAATACTCGTCTTCTGTTGAAGAAACATGACTTAACTCACCGCACCAATTTCATAAATAACTCGATTGAAAAAGGTTGGGTAGGACGTACTTGTTCCTTGTAACCCCTAATTTTTGTGTGATGGCCGTAATTAGCCCACCGTTCGAGTATTCGTTAATCACCCAAAAACATTCTAAACACATCAAACTTATTTTTCTCTCCCTCGTACGATCGAAAACCCTTTACAAAAGAAAATTATTTTATCTGTTATACCGTGATACAAACAAATGCTTTAAGCCTCAAATTATGAGTACATATAACATTTAACTGCTAGAGTGCGATCTAAGCATTCGTTCAATAAAATCAATCAACCAATACATAGTTTTCTACGAAGAACTACGTTGCTTTAAATTTCTCTTTGCACCCGAGGATACGTAGGAGCGAGACCAACAATCTCATCAAGCACCCTAATAAAAAACCTTTTTACGGCCTCTTTTCTTTTCCTTATTGAATTTTTATTACTCGAAGAAAAAAATAATGAAAACTAACATTCTATTCACAAATCTAAATTAATGGTTCCCATTGGGCACGATAAATGTGAGGGGTGCTAATACCTTCCCCTTGCAGAATCGACTCCTGAACCCAAATTTTGTTGTGAGACCATCTTCTCTTTTCTTTTAAGGTTTTTATTGAGATTTTTCATTCCCTTCTTTGGAATAAATAATGTTCGGTGACAACTTTGTTCAATCATCTGCGAGCGTGCTACGCGCTCGTTGGTCGTATTTTTTGAGATGAGATAGTAACTATGTGTAAATAAAGTAAATAACAATGGGACGAGTGTGTGTGTGTGTGTGTGGGGGGGGGGGGGTTCAAGGTTTATTTGGTTCGCAAATAAAACGAAAAATATTTGGAATAAAATTCAATAACTAAAGGCGATTAGATCTTATTTCGACTCCCCTACTCATTCTTATGCATTAATCAAATTTATAATATGTTAAGTATTACGACGAATTAACACGACCATTGCACCTAATTCCTTGGTGTACAACTCACTAATATACACAACAATTCCCTAATTCCTTAGGCCAATTCAGATTTAAATTAGGTGTTCTAAGTTCGTTATTCAAAAGCTACAACTTATAATTACCTATTACTAATTAATTATTAATTTGAATAATCGCCAGAGATGGGATCATTAGACTAATGATCAGATATCCATACTCATCTAATATTAATTCATGCATTCGTCAATACATAAAATGCATTAAGATCAAGAATAATTAAATATTAACAATGACATAAAACAATTCAATTGACATCAAACAATCATATGACCCAAAGAGTACAAGAAGGTTTATATAAAAAAATATTGATGACTTCTCAACAGGTGTACCGATCGATAATATCAAAGTAATAAAAATAAAGATCATATCCATAGGGATTGCTATCTAATAAAGTTATGATTGTGTGAATTTAAAAGTAAAGACGGGTGTGTGTGTGTGTGTGGGGGGGGGGGGGGGTTGCGAGTTATTTTTGAAAAGTAAAATTTCTAAATTCAATACGAGAAAGCGACTAGGTTTTGTATGAATTCCTTGTTTATCCTTTATTGATGTTTAATGCATTATATGGATGATAAAGTCGTTATATTTTTATGATGAACTAACAAGACCACTGTAACCAATCCCTTTGGTGTACAACTCACTAACTTCTACTAGAGGTCTCCTATCCCTATTCAACCAGAGTAAGTGAAATGAGAAGTTGTCACATTACGTTAACTCAAATGCCACTACTAGAGGCCGCCTATCCATATTCAACCGGCGTAAGTAGACTAACTGTTCTATGTCAGACTCATATGCTTAGGGTCAGTAATATTTACTCGTCTAAAATAATAAAATTAGTGCATCCACAGATAATAAGCATTACGAACAAAAGCAATTAAATAAAAATATAACTTCAGTTATCCATATAACATCAAATTAAACATATGATCCAACAGGTTCAAAACAAGTTTATCAAGCAAAACCTAATCTAGTGTAATTTAGTTACTCATAGTAATACACTAAAATACCAAGCAATCAGATGTAGATAGCCTGTGAAATCCTTGAAGATTTTGGCCCCAAATGACTTCTAATGCTCTCAAAATCATCCTCCGGGTAACTTTTTCTTCACTTTCAATCAAAAATGTAGAACCCCTAATTATGTACCAGAAAAGCCTTTTTATAACGAAAGAATGCGTCAGGACGTGTCAAAATTTGTCCAATTTTTTAGTCCATCATGCCCATGATGCCCAGTATCGCGCGCGATGCAACTCCATCGTGCCCAAGATGCCGTGCGAGAAGCGAAGAAATTTTTAAACCAATCTGGAAAGTTCTCTTGAAAAACGTAATACATTTTTTGGGAAGTACAAAAGATGTTTTTATTAATTTTTATCAGAATTTAAAATTTTCCTCATATTTTTTCTTCAATATCTTTTTTTTCTCTCTCTCTCTCTCTATGCTGACATGTTTTTATTAACTTTTTGTTGATGACAAAAGGGGGAGAGAATCATTGAAGTATTTAAAGAGGATAAAAGTATTATTGAATGCTTTAATATACTTGAACCCTTATCATAATCCATTTTATGCTTAAATATGAACATTATTTTCTTATGTTATCAAGATAAGTTTAATTAACTTGGATATGACTTAGGGGGTGCTTACAAAACCCAACCTTTGAACTATTAGACTCAGGGGGAGCTTACAAACCTCAAACACTAATATTGTTAAGTTAGTTAAACTGACCAACCATTATTCTTAAATACCTTTGTTTGTCATCATCAAAAAGGGGGAGGTTGTTGGAACAAAAATTGTTCACATCCCTTAGATTTTGATGATAAGAAAATACGTAAATAATAATTGGGTATACTAACATATATTCAAGTGTGCAGGATCATAAGCTTAAAATTCTACTCAGAATTGACCCTAATGAAATCATATGTGGAGATGCTAAAATAATAAAATTAGTGCGTCCACAGATAATGAGCATTACGAACAAAAGAAATTAAATAAAAATATAACTTCAGATATCCATATAACATCAAATTAAACGTATGATCCAACATGTTCAAAACAAGTTCATCAAGCAAAACCTAATCTAGTGTAATTTAGTTACTCATAGTAATACACTAAAATACCAAGCAATCAGATGTAGATAGCATGTGAAATCCTTGAAGGTTTTGGCCCCAAATGACTTCCAATGCTCTCAAAATTGTCCTCCGAGTAACTTTTCCGTCACTTTTAGTAAAAAATGTAGAACCCCTAATTATATACCAGAAAAGCCTTTTTATAACGAAACAATGCGTCAAAATTTGTCCAATTTTTTAGTCCATCATGCCCATGATGCCCAGTATCGTGCGCGATGCAACTTCATCATGCCCAAGATGCCGTGCGAGAAATCCAGAAGCTTTCGTCTTTTGTGCCACCTTTTCCCAGCTTTTGCTATTTTCTCCATTTCTCTTCACTTGGTCAATCTTGGCTATTCTATGGCACTTTTGCTTCTTTTTTACTTGATATTTCACCGAAATCACTCCAAATACTCCTGAAAAACATGTAATGATAGAGTTTCATCACAACCATATACTTGTCCTCAAGTAACTTGCTTGCTACTGCACATTTCAACAGAAAATAAAATGCTACTATAACCAATGAACATCACATTTTATTATTACCTGGTCATCACTTCTGCTCCTAGCTTCAATCGAGAAAATTTAGAAAAATACTTCCAAATAAACAAGTACTCAACCTGTCTCTCATCTCACTATAATTTCACTCATAATGATAGGGGAATTTCTCAATCAACATACAAAATATTTTAAATTAAATTTGAAAGATTTCTAAATAAGTCGATCAAAGTTGTTTAAACACACACTTTCTGAGGGGTTTATAGGTTGCACGAGACTTTATGTTAAGGTAGGATAATTTATGAGAGTAAGCTTAAATCTTTGGAGTTAGGTACCTAGTTTTTCTTATGTTATCAAATTCCCTTTCATAAAAATCTTTGCTTGTTATATCGGTATTAGAGATTCACATTCTATGGTCTTTTTCATTCTTATTATTTTACTTTTTCTCTCTTCATTTTTTAAAGAAGTTGTAATAACTTCTTTATTACTTTTTTTACAATTTTTATTTTTATTTTTGATCAATTTCTCTAGTACCCCAATCCCAAACTTAAACTTTGTTCACTTCCAAGACTAACCCCAAATTTATTATTTTTCTTGCAACTAGGAAACTAAAATTTTTGAGGGTAGAAATATAACTACTAGAAATACATGGATTACCTGTGGATTTTCCTACAGTTTTGTCTGCGAATTCATATTGTTAAACATTGTTTCCTACGAAATATGAGGTAGCAGAAATTCTGCAGGAATTCTTGAGACTTTACCTGCGATTTTTGATTTAAAAATAATATATGAATTTTCCTGCGATTTCTTTTGCAGGAAATAGTTATCCATTGAAACCTCAAAATCCTTTAGAAATTCTATGGCATGCTTATTTTTAGGTTTTTTTTCCTGATCTAATTTGAGCTAGAAATGCGTTTTGATGATTAATCACCAAACACTTTCTTCACATCGCAATCTATAAAAAATTTCATGAGTGTATCTTCAAGGTCTTAAAGATTTGTGTGTTTTGCATTTAACTTATTTACTGTTGCAGATCGTGATCAGAGTGGATAAAATCCAATTGCTATTTCTGCAGTGTGCCTGTGTATGTGTGTTTCAGAAAGTAGGTTGGAGTGATAAGGCAAGAAATTGGTATGTTGGTATCACTTGGTATGAATTTTAAGTTTCAATTTCTTCTCTAGTCAATTGTTTGCTTCTCATATTATTATTAACTATTTCAGCTAGGTGTTAAATTCTAGTGTGAGAACTTAGTCTCACTTGTTAATAGAGTAAATGTTGTGATCTCTTCTTGGTAACAAGTTTTTTAATCTATGCAACTTCTCCTCATGCTAATGTTGTTTGGTTGGCTTTCTTTTTTGTTGTGATTCTCATCATCAACTATGTACCTTTGAGTGCTTAATTTCTAGCTTTTTAAAGCTCCATTTACTTTATTTGTATTAGTTTCTTATTTTCTCTTAAAAAAAGAATTAATTAAAAAATGCATGAATTTTCGTTGATTTTTGGGATTGCAAGTGTTGTGTAAGTAATTTCTTTGTTCTCTTGACTAAATATTTGTGTTGTGATGTGGATGACTTTCTTTGCATTCCTAGTATTATAAAGTGGAATTGATTCTAAAGTATGCATAATTTGTGGTAGATCATTACCCTTGGTGAGAATTTGAGCCTTATAATAGATGAAATATAAATTTTCATTTATTTTTCTTTCTTGTGTGATTTCACTCATGTTTATTAGTTACTCTAGAACTTGACCCGAGTCTTGTTGAAACTTTTTGTTTGCATGTGCACACTGGTATGATAAAGGCATCTTATTTTCGTTTTATTTTTAGCCACTTAGTCAAATAAGTCAACCTTGGAATTATCATCCTTGGTTTGAAGCTCCTTTGAGCCTATTTATTTCATTTTTTGTTTATAACTCAATACAAGCTTAAAAGTGAAAAAAATGTTATACCCTATTTGAGGGGATGAATGATTCTTGTTTGGAGTTTGTGTGTTGAATTATTATATTTGTGATATATTTTAAAACTTTGCAGAAAAAAGAAAGAAAAAAAATGAAGAAAAAAACGGAAGAAAAGTCATGTTCCTATCGTATTCCTTATGAAAAAAAATGAAAAGAAATAAAAAATAAAAAGAAAAGAGAAGAGAAAATGGTTATAAAGAATTTGAGGGAAAGTGAATCAAATACTGTTTAGTTCGACTCCCAGAGTCCCTTTCTATTCTCTTTAATCCTTTTAAATATTAGCTTAGTACCCCTTATGATTTTTCTCATCCTTACATTGCCATGTTACAATCCGAATAAAGTCATTTTGGTCTTTGTTTGCATGTATTTCAAATGTGAATTTTAGAGTCTGGTCAAGCTAATGGTAGTGCTAGCTTTCATGATATGCTTTGAGTGTAAATAGATAACCTAAACACTTGAGAGTTGAGAGAATTTTATCTTGTGAGGATCTTGCTACTTATGATGTATTCTTTGGTAAATTGTCCTTTTATTTGGTTTGATTGTTACATGAAGTTACTCATTAACACCATATTCCATGAAGCTTATAATGAGAATTTTGCTTATCCCTATGTGATTCTGAAAGTTGTTGAAATTGCATGCTATGTTTTTTTTCTTATTTTTTATTTTGAATTTTGAAGTTAGAGTTTTTCTCGGAGTGCAAAAGTTCAAGTGTGGGAGAATTTGATCAGTGCATTTTGATGCACTATCTTTTACATTGATAAGAGAAAAAGCTATAAGCTTGATGTTGAAGTCAAAATCCAATTTGGAGTGCATATGAGTCAAATTATTAGTTTTTGTAACAAACTTAATAAAATAATTAGTTTTTGGATAAAATTTATGTTTATCTGGCCCGGTGCTCTTAGAGTCTGATTTTTTTTGTTGGTATTATTTAAGCAAACACATAGTACTACTGTTAGATGTTCAATTTACACGAAATTAGAATAGGCTGATACGAATTCTATGGAGAGCTAAACAACCAAAGGTTGATCTATTGATTTTAGATTCCATCAAAACTTTGAGGTTATTATAATTTCCAATTCAATTACGATTCCTTTTCAATTATGTCTATGAATCTCATTTAATTAATTCGATTTATTATATCGACTAAATTCAATTATGTCTATCAAACCACCAAGAATTAGTGGGAACATCAATTAAGTTAGACTTAAAATAGACAAAAGCTAAATGATTACCTCCAGATTTGTTCTTGTTGTCTAAGCAAGCTTTAAAAGTATGACAATCAGTTTTCTTATGCCATTTTTCTTTACACCAAAAGCATCAAAATGATTTCTTGAAAGCAACCGGGTTAGGACCTCCAATGTCATAGTGTTGAGCATTGAGTGTTTTCCTAAACTTAGGATGTATATAAGAAGCACTATGAGTATTTTTTTTACAAGAATTCTTATCAGAATGGGGTTTAGCATGAACAATCAAGAGGCCTAAATCACTTATTTTCTTATTGAGTTTCTCTTCTACAGCTACACACTTGGTAATAAGGTTATTGTCGGTCCAATTCTCACAAAAGGTATTATAGGCATTTTTGACGAGTTATATTATATGGTGTTCCACATGTCAGTTTGCACTTTCTTGCGGTTCTCTAAATCCTTCCTTCAATATCTTGGGTTAAAAACTCTCATATTTTTTTTATCTTTAAATATCACATAATTTGAATCCGTGGAGTTCAAATCACTATTGAAACATACATGAACGATGTGATAATCAATACCAAATTAGTCTTTTTCAAGGTTGTTGGAAAAAGAGGTGGAAAACAAATGTAAAAAGACTATAAATAATATAATGTAGAATATAAAACATACAATTATTTTTCATGATGCAATTGAGACATACATGAATGATTTTATTGAAACATACAAAGTTGCAACCATAGTTCTAACTTGTTTTATTTAGGATACATAAAATATGATACTTGTCCTTACATACATTTATTATTTGAACACAAATGGCCAGTTTGAACATGAAGTTAGCATCTAGATGACACAAGGACGATCAACAGAATAATTAGGCACCCAAGCAGCAGCCTTATTGCCAATGAAATGGCAAACAGAAACAGTTCCAGGGCTGACTTTGAGAGCTTCGTAAAGCAACTCAGGATTCATACCTCTTGTATCATGATGACAAACGGTTAAAGCCTTTGCTTTGCTTCCATCAGGTGCTGCCAACGAGACCACGTAAGCGGTTGTTTCACGCACTTGGTGGCAATTGAATACAACTTTTTTAAAATTCAATCGATGACACATCACTGCATTTTCACCAACTTTTTTTACTTCCTCCACAACATATTGGTCTTCATTTTTGTCGAAGGTACTTGAAATAGCCTTAATCTTTGATGTTCTAAAATGTGAAATGACATGATCAATCATAGATTCTAAAGATGATACACAATGTTTGTGTTCTCCTATAGCAGTTGGACTATTACAAAAGTCATCCAGACTTTGTCTTTCTTTATTCTTCAGCCATATGGAATCAGTCACACCTTGTCTTGGTTCTGTGAAGGGCCGCACCATCTTTACAACAGACTGAGTGTTACCCAATACTATTTTCTTTCCAGGATAAAGATCATGTGGAAAAAAAAGTGTTGAGTATTGGTTTAATTCTTCGACTCTAATGGGTAGGCTATTAGTTTTTCCATCTGCCACATGAAACAATATATTATAATTACTTCAAAAACCATGATAAATAGTCTTATTATGAGACAACATTTCGTTATATTATTCATGTTACTAACAAGGAAGCAAAAGATCTGAAAAAGCCTCAGGGAGAGGAGTGTTTGGCCACACATATTTCCAATAATCTTCTCCGGATGGTATGGCACCGGTTCTCACAAAAGCCAACTATAAAAAAAATAATTCACATTTTATATATTAGTGTTGAATTCAAAATGATTAAACAGTTTTTTCCTCATTCCTTCTTATAAACTAGTCCATGACAATTTCAACCCAAAACCAAATATAAAATAGAGTAGAAAATAGATAACTTACACAAAAGAGAGCCAAAACCGTGATATGTGAAAACTCCATTTAGCTAGTTAATACAAACAAGTGGTAACTGTCAAGACTTTAGTGAGTGTGTATGAAAGTGTTACAACTTTCTCATTATTTATAGGTAAATACATACAATATAATTGCATGCAAAACTTGTCTTATTGATCATATTCATTCCTCCAAGTGGTAACAAACTTTATGCACGTGTCATCCATGCAAAACAATTGCATTATCTCCTCATTCTTTGCAAAGTTTGTGTGTGGTTTCGGTTTTTGTCTAAACTTACAAACTTTTTGTGCAAATGCCGTCCATGCTGGAAGATGCCATTAATTACTATCCAAACTTTGATTCTCCTTGAGCATAGCATGTGCATAATATTTACTCATTTACTGCATTATTTTACACAACTGTTTTAAACACTCCAATACTTTATTAAAGTGCCTCAAGATATTCTTTTATTAAATACAGTATAATTTAAAGACAATATTATTTTCTTTTTTATAAAATGAAATATAGCTCAATATGTTGAGCCTTAGTTAATATTTTGCTTTGCATTAAAAAGTTTATAACAATACTTAAAGCGTTTTATTTATTTATTTACTAGATGTCTATTTTTAAAATGTCATATATAACATTCTTATTATAATAAAAAATAGTAGAAATTGGACCACCAAAATTAGTAATCAACAAATCTCGTGGTATCTCGACTATATATTCATTATTAGCGTCTCCGATATTTCCATTGTTAATTTCCAAAATCCATTATGAAAAACTCTTTCTCTCTTCGGAATCTATACCTTTGGTCATAAAAAAATTTATATGGTATATGAGTATATGTAGATGGCAATGTCTATCTACTTTGCATTTTTTCACTCCTAAATTGTAAACAACCTTTTTTAATAAAAAATAATAATTTATATTTTATTGTTTTAAAACTGCTTAAAATAAAATGGTCATAAAATAATTTTAAGTTTAATTATAATTTTCAAATAGACATGAAAATGCTATAAATTCTTTCTAAAGTATAATTTTTATTATATCTACAATTACATGTTACAAAATTAAATTTAAAATAAAAATTTAGACAATCAATTTTCTGCTACAATATAAATTCCTTTACATACAAATTTTATACAATATATTAATAAATTATATTTAATTATCATTATAAAAAAACTCAATTGAATTAAATACTTTCCATATATGTAAAAAATAATTTTTTTAATTCTGTTTTAGATTAAAGATCCATTAGGATTTCTTTGTTTTATGTATTTAATGAGCTTTGGCGTGGCCATAAGAATTATATTTATAACTAAATTCAGAATTTAACTATATTGAAAATAAATAAAAAAATCAATTGAATTAAATAATTTGCATATGTTGAAAATAAATGACATAGTCAAATACACACAAACACAATACTCAATTTATTCTATAACTACCAAAACATATTACAATATTGAGAGATTCATTTTAAATTTTAATGTCTATCATGATGATTATTTATACGATATTTCAATTTTAGAATTTAGACGTCTTTAATCCACAAAATGATGAAGAAACATTCTTAAGAGGGTAATAAAAATTATAAATTTTGATGCACTTATTTTACATTTTTAATTTAATTTTAATATACTATCTTTTATATATATATATATATATATATATATATATATATATATATATATATATATATATATATATATATATATATATTATATATATATATATATACTATATATATATATATATATATATATATATATATATATATATATATATATATATATATATATATATATATATATATATATATATATATATATATATATATATATATATGTACATATATATATATATACATATATATATATATATATATATATATATATATATATATATATATATATATATATATATATATATATATATATATATATATATATATATATATATATATATATATATATATATATATATATATATATATATATATATATATATATACACACACACATATATATATATATATATATATATATATATATATATATATATATATATATATACATATATATATATATATATATATATATATATATATATATATATATATATATATATGTAAACATGTATTTGTCTATAAAATAAAAAATATACTTTTATATATGATTAATTTATATCATTGTTTCAATTATAATTTACAATATTATACCAAGTATATTACGACGGTTTGTGTGGCGATTATTGTAAAACCGCCATTGTTTTCTCTTTGTGGCTGTTGAAACCGCCAAAATAGAACTTCTTAAGCCGCCACAATTTTCCTATTTTTTTTTTGTAGAGACAACTTTGCTTTTCACCCTTTGAAGGATGAAAAACCAGTTCTTATTTATATCTGTCAACAACTTTTTGAATCATAGCAATAATCTTTGTTTCTCTATTTATGTTTAGTGGCATGGTCGGTGGTATCAAGTGATTCATGTAATTTATTAAGAGTGTTATGATGAAGTTCAAACCTAACCAATGGTTTACGCATGCTAAAAATTAATCATTTCAAAATTTGATTCAGAGAGACGTGCAATCATAAAAGAGACTCAATAATCAAAATTAAATCAAAGGTGAAAGCGATAGACAACCAACAAAATAATTGTATTAAAGTGTTCCCCCTTAATGTATTACGAACATGCAACTACAATAAATTTTTCTAAATTTTGTTGCTTTGATTTTAACTCCAAATTAATTAAAGAGTTATGCTTTGCCAGGAATTGAAATTTTGTTGCAAAGAAGTAATAAAACATTACAAGAAAATTGAGTTCTTGTGACATTCAAAATATGTCACTAAAAGTTAGTAATCTATAGGTAGATGTCTATTAGATTTTGAGTGGCACCCACATTTGGTGTCAATTATAAAGGGTGTGGTGTGACACCAAATTGAATGTCACGATAACTTTTAGCTACAGTTAAGTTTTTACCTAAAATTACAACACATGTCATTATATATTACGTGAGTATTACAAGTAATAGAAATTATACCTAGAAATTATTTTCTTTTAGGTGTCACTAAAACTTCAATAAATAAGATTTTTATCATATCAAAATATAATAAATTTATAATTTTACTTTTAAATTTAATTGAGGAATATTAGTAATATTAAAATCAAATTGCTTATTATAAATATTTTAAAATACATTAAGAACTAAGACAAAGTTAAATAACTAAAATTAAACAATTGTCCCATTTTCTTTTAAATTCAAATATTTCAACATATAGAGAGTTTAATTCATCTTACAAAAAAAATCACCTATATTTGTATTTTAATATTCTTATATCTTCACTTTCTTATATCTATAAAATTCTGAATGGTCTTGTATCTTCACTGAATCTAAATTGTACCTGAAATTATAAATAAATATATACTAAAATATGTACATTGAAATAACTCCATTTACATGAAATTTTAAACAGAAAAATCATCATTAGAATATTTTCTAATTAAAATTAAATCTAACAATGATTTTATAGTCCAAGTTAAATATATGAATTTGTGTCAGAAATTAAACAACTTATGTAATCAAATCAAACTTTATTTTAAGAGCAAATTCTCTAATATGATTTTTGGTTTATTTACAACTTAGTTTTTACTGAACATTACTTTTTATATCTGAATCTACATTGTATCTGAAATAATAAATAAACTAGATGAAGATCTGTGCGGGTGCAAATAGTTTATTTATATTTTATTATATTTTAAATATGATAAGAATTTAGTTTGACATAATATAATTATTAAATTTATTTTACAATAATTTATTATGAATTATAATTGAAACAATGATATGAATTAATCACATAAAAAATATATTATTTATTTGAAAGAAAAATATATGTTTGTAAATGTATATATATTGTTTACCATGTTACCTTTTTAGCAAAAAACTAAGTGGACGCCCCGGATCACTTATCTTTATTTCTATGGGTTTTAGAAATTGGAAGAAAGTTAGGAATGGAAAACATTGTTCCTTTCTTAAACACATAGAGAATGATCCTTGCTCACCACACAACAATGCAATGAAAGCTTGTCAAGACTTGTTGAATCAAGATGGTCATATTATAAATGTTATTCAAGTGCAAAGTTCAAGTCAAAGAATGAATAATCGGTTACGACTCAAGACTTCAATTGACACTGTTCGTTGGTTAACACTACAAGCTTTTGCTTTTAGGGGTCACGACGAAAGTAGCAAATCAAGAAATCAAGGTAACTTTCTTGAGTTATTGAAACTTTTAGCATCCTACAATGATGAAGTTGAAAAAGTTGTGTTGGAAAATTCTCCACAAAACTGCAAGTATACTTCACATCAAATTCAAAAAGAGCTCTTGCAAATTCTTTCTAGTAGGGTGAAAAAGAGTATTCGTGAGGAAATTGGTGATTCCAAATTTTGTATCGTTGTTGATGAAGCTCGTGATGAGTCAAAAAAGGAACAAATGGCTCTTGTATTAAGATTTGTTGATAAAGTTAGTTTAATACAAGAGAGATTTTTGATGTGACACATGTTAAAGACACCACATCTTTAACTCTTAAGGAAGCAATATGTGATATACTTTCTCGACATAACCTTGATGTTTCTAACATTCGTGGCTAAGGGTATGATGGTTCTAGAAATTTGAGAGGAGAATGGAATGGTTTACAAGCCCTCTTTATGAAGGATTGTCCTTATGCATACTATGTTCATTGTTTTGCTCATCGATTGCAACTTGCATTAGTTACATCATCAAGAGAAGTCAAACCTATTCGTAAATTTTTTGAGAAGATGATCTTTGTTGTGAATGTTGTTTGTTCTTCTACAAAGCGTCATGATGAGTTACAAGCTGCCCAATTAGAAGAAATTTCTGATTTGTTAGAGATTGATGAGATTGTAACTGGTAAAGATGCAAATCAAGTTGGTACATTGAAACGAGCTGGAGATACTCGTTGGGGATCACATTACGATTCAATTTCTAGCTTGATATACATGTATGAAGCAACTTGTTTAGTTTTAAATTTTTTTGCAAAAGATAGAGGGAGTTATGCTACACGTGGGGATGCAGATAGTTGTTACAATTACTTGAAGGCATTTGATTTTATATTTATTTTGCACTTGATGAAAGAAATCATGGGAATAACATATATGCTTTGTCAAGCCTTAAAAAAATCAAGATGTAGTTAATATTATGAACTTGGTTCGTTCAACAAAACATCTCATTCAAGGTTTGAGAGAAAATGGTTGGGATATATTGTTTACTAAAGTGGTATCCTTTTGTGAAAAGCATGTTATTGAGATTCCTGATCTTAATGATGTTCATTCAACAACAAGATTTGGACGCTCCCGTCTTGAAGAGAATCAAGTCACAATTCAGCATTACTTTAAAGTTGAAATCTTTTTCACTACCATTGACAAACAGTTACAAGAGTTGAATAGCCGATTCAGTGAGCAAACAATGGATTTGTTAACTCTCTCTTGTTCTTTATCTCCTAAGGATGGATATAAAGCTTTTAGCATTGATACTATATGTTCTTTAGTTGAAAAATATGATCCTATGAATTTTAGTGATCAAGAGAAGAATAATTTGCAATTTCAACTCCAACATTTTCTATTTGTTGCTCGTCAAGCATCAAACTTGAATAATTTATCAACTATTCAAGAACTATGTTCATGTTTGGTTGCATCTGGACAGACTGAAACTTACTTCTTGATTGATAGACTACTTCGTCTTATCATGACTCTTCCCGTTTCTATGGCCACAACTGAGAGGACTTTTTCAGTAATGAAAATTATTAAGACTAAGTTGATAAACAAGATGGATGATGGGTTTCTTGGATATAGCATGACAGTATATATTGAAAGGGAGATTAGTGCAAGCATTAGTTCAGAGTCAATTATTGACGATTTCAAGTCACTCGGAACGCGTAAAGCATTACTTTAAGGTAGTTTTAAGTCATGTAATTTAAATTTTTAGTAATTAACTTTTTATTTATTTTAACTTTAATGTTTTATTTAAAATATTATTTAAACATTTTATTTATAATCTTTATTTTACGTTAGCGGCCATCCCAATTTTTTTTATCTGGCTTCGCCAATATATATATATATATATATATATATATATATATATATATATATATATATATATATATATATATAAAGTGAATAAGAAATATGTTAGAATCATATAAATATAAGATAAAACATTAAAACTAAATTTAAAATGTAAAATAAATGCATAAAATATTATAATTTTTAATACCCTTGTTAGATGCCCAAAAGTGCTTATTTGAGCTATCATATGTGGGCATCTTTCACTCTTTTTCCTTGCTAAATGGTCAAAACCACATTTGTTTTACATAGAAGGCATTACATTGATAAACAAGCTTGGTGCCTTTGATTTGTGTGTTATTGTGCAGGAAAAGGCATGAACTAATTGAAAATGAAGACACAAGAGAATTGGCAAAGGAACCAAAGAATACAAGCATTTCATCTGCCTACTCGCTAGGCGAGGTTGTGGCGAAGCAAGACCTTCGCTAGGCGAGCTCCTGGCGAAAAGCTCCAGTAAATGATCATTAAATTCGCTAGGCGAGCTGAAGGCGAAGTTGGCAGCGAATTCATTCTGTTTTGGTGAAAAGTGCAGCCAACACTCACTCGCTAGGCGAGACTCTAGCGAGTCCCCAGCGAGCATTCCAGTAGCAAAACCTCTCAACCTCGCTGGGGCGAAGGTTGAAGCGTGTCCTTCGCTAGGCAAAGGTATGTTCGCTAGGCGAACATGACAGTTCAGCAGGCCCTGTTTGCTCTGGGCGCAGGGGCCTTTTGTGCCCATATTAGACCTTCGCTAGGCGAGCCATTCTGCTCGCCTAGCGAACATGACAGTTCTGCACTTGTCTATAAGTAGCAGGTGCCACTTTTGAGCACCATACCTCATTTTACCAACTTTTTCCACTTTTGTACTTTCTTCTAGATATTTTTGCAACATTGTTCTTGGGATCTTTTATGCCCTAGTTTTCATTTCTCTTCATCTTAGAACCATCTTCTACAAAAAGAAGGTGGATTCCCATCCAACATCGATTATTTGACTTGGATGTTGATCAACCTTCTTCCGAGACTTGCCGACCAAGCTACCATGAAAATGAGTAGCTAAGTCATCCATTTGTCAAGGTTAGATGTAGGTGATTACTAGCTTTGTGTGTAAATGTAAGGATCCTCATATGTAAACTCTTTAATGGTGAATATATGATGAAAACTTTGTTTCTATTTAAAACTCTTTGTGTTGGTTTATGATCGAGAGATGTTTACCGACTCTTGACCTAGGTTTTCATCCAAACTTGTTTGTTAGCTAGAGATAGTAATGAATGATTTTGTTCACCATAAGGTTGAACCAAAAAGTTGACATTTTGATAGATTGTGTTCGAGAGAAACAATGGATCAAAATGGCAAAACTCACAATGTGTGTTCGAGAGAAACATATTGAGAGGACTTTGTGAAATGATTTATCATCTAAAGGAGTTTATAAGATTGTTGACCGAGCAAATACATGCAAAGTGATCATTGAAAACTAACTTTGACAATATTTCTCATTTATTCAAACCCTAACTTTTACCGCTTATTAATTACTTTTTATGCAAGATAACGTGACGAACAAATCAAAACCCTATTGTTACATTAAGCTAAGATTAATACAACCATCGAACGGCGGTGATATCTTACAATCCCTGTGGATACGATAACAAAAACCCGACACGAAATATACATTCAACAAAATGGCGCCGTTGCCGGGGATTGTAAATTGATATTGCGAGCATCGCAATGGTTGTTTAAGTTTTAGCTTGTGAATTTTTGACTTGTGCTTGTAATTTGTGTGGTTTACTGTGCAGCTTACGTTTTATGCGAGGGCAAATCCCTGTGGACGAACTTCTTTTTGATCCTGAGATCGAGAGAACCGCAAGGAGGCTCAATAGCAAAACTAGACGTAGGAGGCAACAGGCTAGACAACGCCAAGAGCAAGGAGAAAGTTCTTCAACCACAAATCCACCACCATTCATACCAAACATGGAGCCACCACCCCGTCCACCAATTTCTACTCCATGCATCAACAGTCCAAGGAACACCGCTCAGTTTGCCAACCACACAGGAAGGCAAGCTGAGATGAAGACGGGAACTCTGAATTTATTATATGGGAGTCCATTCACCGGAATGGACCATGAAGACCCATTTGCTTTTCTCACAAAATTTTATGAGATAGCATTGGCTGCCGGAGTGGATCAGGCTCAGGAGCTTCCGTTGTTCAGACGATTATTCCCCCACGCTTTGCTCGGTAAAGCAAAGGATTGGTACCTTGATCAAACACCTGCCGTAATGACAGACTGGAACGTGTTAGAAGAGAAATTCATCGAAAGATTTTTCTCCCATAACCGATTCATGGAATCAAAGACGGCCATCTCGGTGTTTTCACAAGGAACCAGTGAATCATTGAATGAAGTGTGGGAGAGATTCAAGTCCATGCTTAGGAAATGTAAAGGGCATGGATTTGATGAATTGACTCAAATCCATATTTTCATAAATGGACTTCAACCAAACTGCAAGACGTTGTTGGATGCCACTTCGGGTGGCTCGTTGATGTCAAAAAGTTCCGAAGAAGCCACAAACATTATCAATAGAATGGCTTTAAATGATCTTCAGAGCCAAAGTCGTGGAAACTCTTTAAAGAAGTCGGGAGTGCTTGAGCTAGGGACGAATGATGCCATCCTTGCCCAAAACAAGCTCATCTCACAACAAGTGGAACTCTTAACGCAACAAATCAAAGAGTTAAGAGAACCGTCAAAAGCTAAACAAATAGCTTGTTGTGAACTTTGTAAAGGTGAACATGACACCGGATTTTGTCCACCTCCCGGTTTTGACGAAGTGAACTACATGGCCAATCAACGGGACTATCAACCGAGACAACAACAACAACCTTATCAACCGCACCCTCAAAATCAACAACAACAATTCCAAGGGAACCAAGGGTTCCAACCTAGAAGTAACTACTATCATAACCAAGGTTATGGAGGTGGTTCTTCTAGCCGTCAAAACCCTCCACAAAATCCGTATCAATCTCAACAACCGCCGGTTGTCAATTCTAAATTGGAAGAGACATTGACGCAGTTCATGCAAATGTCGATGGCCAACCAAAAAAGCAATGACGCGGCTATAAAAAATCTTGAGACTCAAGTTGGGCAACTTGCCAAGCAACTCGCGGAACAACAAACCGGTCCTTCCTTTTCGGCAAATACGCAAACAAATCCTAAGGAGCATTGTAAGGCGATCATGACGAGAAGTGGGAGGGAGTTGGGAAGTGAGAATAAAAAAAGAGTTGAGAGTGAACAAAAAGAGAAAGAGAAAGAAATTGAGGAGGAAATAATGGAGGAAAATGTTGATGGTGAAGTAGGAGAGTGGAGTGATGAGGAAGTAGTTGAAAAGAATAACAATAATGGTGAAGTTGAAAAAGAAAAAGGTATGGAGATTGAGGAAAATAAAAGTGATGAGGTAATAAGGGAGGTAGTGAAGAAGCCTAGATGGGAAAGTGCTAGAGTTGCAAAAGGAAAGGAGGTAGTGAGCGCTACTCCTATCCAAAACCTTCCTTATCCTCATGCCCCGTCAAAAAGGGAGAATGAACGGCATTACGCCCGGTTCATGGATATTTTTAAACAATTGCAAATCAACATTCCGTTTGCCGAAGCCTTGGAGCAAATGCCCAAGTATGCCAAATTCATGAAGGACATACTAACAAAAAAGCGGAGGTATACGGAACCGGAGACCATTGTCCTTGATGCGAGCTGTAGTGCCATTATTCAAAGGACGCTTCCTAAGAAAGAGGTTGATCCGGGAAGAGTTACATTGCCGGTTAAAATTGGTGACGTTTATGTCGGGAAGGGACTTATTGATTTGGGGTCGAGCATTAATCTTATACCTTTGTCAATTATCAAGAGGCTTGGCAACATTGAGATTAAGTCCATCCGAATGATGTTGCAATTGGCGGATAAGTCGACGACCCATCCTCATGGCGTAGCCCAAGATGTTTTGGTGAAGGTCGACAAATTCTTTTTTCCGGTGGATTTTATTGTAATTGATATGGAGGAAGATGATGATGCTCCGCTCATCTCGGGCCGACCATTCATGAAGACCGCAAGAATGATGATAGATGTTGATGATGGTTTAATGAAGGTGAGAGTTCAAAATGAGGAAGTCACCTTTGATCTATTCGAGGCAATGAAGCATTCCAAAGATAGACATGATAGCTTTCGCATCGATGTGATTGAAGACGCTATTATGGAGGTTTCGAAGCATATTCATGAGATATCTCCTATGGAGTTAGCTCTTGATGACTCTTTGGAGGTTTTCACCGTTGAAGAAGAGCGAGCTCTAGAGGAATGCTTAAAGGAACTTGATAGTGTGGACAACCTACAACCGTGGGAGGTAGAGGAAGAAAACTTGAAGAAGGAGGTTATTGACGAAAAAGCGCCAATTGAATTGAAAGAACTACCTTCGACTTTGAAGTATGTATTCCTAGATGAGACCGAGGACAAGCCGGTCATCATAAGCAACCTTTTGACAATTGAAGAAGAAGCCCGTCTCATCTTTGTGCTAAAAACCAATCAAGAAGCTATGGGTTGGACTCTTTCCGATCTAAAAGGAATTAGTCCATCCTATTGTATGCACAAGATTTTGGTGGAGGAGGATTTCAAGCCGGTAGCTCAACCACAACGCCGCTTAAATCCTACCATGAAAGAGGTTGTTCGAAAGGAAGTTGTGAAGCTGTTGGATGCGGGGATGATTTACCCGATCTCGGATAGTCCGTGGGTTAGTCCTGTGCACGTTGTTCCGAAGAAGAGTGGAATCACCGTAATCCGAAATGACAAAGACGAATTGATCCCGACCAAAGTTGCCACGGGATGGAGAATGTGTATTGATTATCGGCGGTTGAATATCGCGACTCGAAAGGACCACTTTCCACTCCCATTTATGGATCAAATGCTTGAAAGACTATCGGGCCAACAATACTATTGTTTTCTGGACGGCTACTCCGGGTATAACCAAATTGCGGTTGACCCGGTTGATCATGAGAAGACGGCTTTCACGTGTCCGTTTGGAGTGTTCGCATACCGAAAAATGCCCTTTGGGCTGTGCAATGCACCGGCGACCTTCCAACGATGTGTCCAAGCCATTTTTGCCGACCTGATAGAGAAAACAATGGAAGTCTTCATGGATGACTTCTCAGTATTCGGTGGGACTTTTAGTCTATGCTTGGCGAATTTGAAAACGGTGTTGGAAAGATGCGTGAAGACCAATTTAGTGCTTAATTGGGAGAAGTGTCACTTCATGGTGACCGAGGGGATCGTGCTAGGCCACAAAGTCTCTAGAAGGGGGCTTGAAGTGGATAGAGCTAAGGTTGAAGTAATTGAAAAATTACCCCCTCCGGTGAATATGAAGGGCATCCGTAGCTTTTTGGGGCACGCGGGGTTCTACCGGCGCTTTATCAAGGACTTCTCAAAGGTGGCTAAACCTTTGAGCAATTTGCTCGCCAAGGACCAGGTATTTCTCTTCACCGAAGATTGTTTGCAAGCTTTTGAAGTTTTGAAAGAAAAATTGGTTACCGCTCCAATAATAGTCGCTCCCGATTGGAATGAAAATTTTGAACTAATGTGTGACGCGAGTGACTATGCTGTTGGAGCGGTACTTGGCCAAAGAAAAGACAAAACTTTCCATGCGATACATTATGCGAGTAAGGTTCTTAACGAGGCTCAAATTAATTATGCCACCACGGAAAAAGAACTACTTGCTATAGTGTATGCGCTAGAAAAGTTTAGGTCTTATCTTATAGGGTCTAAAGTCGTTGTGTATACCGACCACGCGGCGATTAAATATTTGCTAACCAAACCGGATTCGAAGCAAAGGCTCATCCGTTGGATCCTCTTGTTACAAGAATTCGATGTCGAAATCAAAGACAAGAAGGGGTCGGAAAACTTGGTAGCGGATCATTTATCCCGCTTAGTGAATGTCGAGGTTACCGCATCTGAAAAGGAAATCCGGGAAGAATTTCCTGATGAAAAACTGTTTAAAGTTCAAGTTATGCCGTGGTTTGCAGACTATGTGAACCACAAGGCTTGTGGTTTTGTGCCTACGGACCTAACTTCGAACCAAAAAAGGAAGTTCCTTTCGGATGCGAAGTATTATGTTTGGGATGACCCATACTTGTTTAAGTTGGGTAGCGATAACCTGTTAAGGAGATGCGTAACTGGTGATGAAGCCAAGAGCATCCTTTGACATTGTCACAACTCGCCTTATGGCGGACATTATAATGGGGTTAGAACGGCCACTAAAATTCTTCAATCGGGATTTTATTGGCCAACTATTTTCAAAGACGCACATACCCATGCACAAAGTTGTGAGAGTTGCCAAAGAAGCGGTGGGATAGGTAAAAGAGATGAGATGCCTCTGCAAAACATCCAAGAAGTGGAAGTATTTGATTGTTGGGGCATAGATTTTGTAGGACCTTTCCCACCCTCTTATGGGAATGAGTACATGCTTGTTGCTGTCGATTATGTCTCTAAGTGGGTTGAGGCGATTGCCTCACCTCGGGCGGATGCGAAAACGGTGATAAAATTTTTGAAGAAAAATATATTCTCCCGTTTCGGAACCCCCCGAGTGTTGATAAGTGACGGAGGGTCACACTTTTGTAATGCACCTTTGGAAACAATTTTAAAACATTATGGTGTATCGCATAGGGTGACAACTCCGTATCACCCTCAGGCTAATGGGCAAGTTGAGGTCTCTAATCGTGAGATTAAGAGAATCCTCGAAAAAACCGTGTCTAATTCAAAAAAGGAGTGGTCCCAAAAATTGGACGAAGCATTATGGGCCTACCGTACGGCCTTTAAAGCTCCAATTGGCCTAACTCCCTTTCAATTGGTATTTGGTAAAACTTGCCATTTGCCGGTTGAATTGGAGCACAAGGCCTTGTGGGCCCTAAAATTTTTAAATTTTGAGAATGAGTTGGCCGGTGAAAAAAGGAAGGTACAACTATTTGAGTTAGAAGAGATGCGCGATGCCGCATACCACTCAAGTTGGTTGTACAAAGAAAAAACAAAAAAGTATCACGACAAGAAGCTCCGTAACAAAGAATTTGTTCCCGGACAATTGGTCCTATTGTTCAACTCCCGGTTGAAATTGTTTCCCGGGAAGTTAAAATCAAAATGGTCCGGGCCATTTCGGGTGAAAGAGGTGAAGGAATACGGGGCTATTATCATCGAAGACATAGACAAGAAAGATAGTTGGACCGTGAACGGCCAACGGTTGAAAGTTTATCTCGGCGGTCATGTGGATCGCGAGAGCCGTGCTCTTCCGCTTGATGCTCCTCTGTGAGCATCACACCGTCGAGCTTAGCCGACGTTAAACAAGCGCTAGTTGGGAGGCACCCCAACATTGTAAGTATTTATTGTTTTATGTATTGTGTTGAATTCAGTTATAGTGTGCTAAATCAGGCTGGATGACTTGCAAGTGCTGCATTTGCAAATGCACTTGCTGTCATGCTCGCTTGCAGCTCGCTAGGCGAGGCTGCAGCGAGCGCGCTCGCTGGCTGCTCGCTAGGCGAGGCAGTAGCGAGCGCACCAGTACTGTTTTCTATAAATTTCTCAGCAGGGCATTTTGCCCCAAACCTTCAAAAGTTTTTCTGAACGGCTCTGCTGCGAAATTTTGCGAAGCTTCTCTAACTCTCGCATTCGCATCGCTATCAGCAACCCTCGCTCCTTCCTCTCGATTGCAAACTCTCTTCATTTTACATTTCCGAATCCGTGTAATTAAGGTTTTCCCTACTTCATTTTCTTTTTGTTTACTCTTAAATTCCAAATATGAATAGCAAATAGGATAAGTGTAGTATGGGAAACATTGAGGTTGCATGTGATATTGTGGAGTTTGCAATGTTTGGATATTTAGGTTTTCAAATTGGGGATTTCATCTATTTTAGGTTTTGCATGCAATTAGCCAATCCCCAATAGCATAGAACGATTATTTGTTTAAGAAATCATTAGGTTTTGATGTGGGAACCATGTGTGTATGGAAATTGGGGGAAAATTCTTTGAATATGCAGAAAACCCCAAAACCCGTAAGGTTCGCTAGCACTCGCTAGGCGAACCTGGGGCGAGCATTCGCTGCCACTTCGCTAGGCGAAGCAGCAGCGAGCAAACCAGTTCCTTTTAAATATTGCTTTGAGTTCTAATCTGTTTGTTTCGTGTTTGTTGTTTCATCTCATATTTTGCAGAATGGAGTCAAGGTCTGGAGCTGGTAAGAAAAGAAAGGGAGCAGCAACTTCTTCCCGAACCGTGCCCATTCAATTCGATACCGACAAGTTTGTCGGTCCAAAACAAGCGGCACGGTACATCGCTCTGGAAAAGAGAAAAATACTTCCAGAAAAGAGATTTCTTATCAACCCACAGGGCACTTACAGGAACTTTGCCGGGTTGATTGATGCCAAGAAGTGGGATAGGTTGATAAATCCCTTGGAGCATTACGACATCGCTACAGTGCGGGAGTTTTATGCTAACGCATTGCCCGATGACGACGAGCCTTTCACTTGGGTTTCTAGAGTGGCCGGTCGTCTAATTCCTTTTGACCGGGATGCTATCAACCGAATCCTTGGAGAACCGCTCCAGCTGGGAGCTGATGAGAGAGACCAGTACCACATTGACCTTCGGCTTCACAAAGATGTCCCAACAATTACTGCCGCCCTGCTTTTAAGCGGGAAGTCTGTTGAGCTGAACCCATCTGGGGTTCCAGTGAGGTATCACCGGGAGCACATGACTCCCATGGCTCAGCTGATTCTGTTATTGGTTCTGACCAACATCCAGCCTAAATCCCACACCTCTACTGTGCCGATCCCAGTGGCACATTTAGTCCATTCCATCCTCACCAATGTCGAGATTGACGTGGCAAGGATCATTGCCAATGAGCTGAAGTCAGTAATAGAGAGCGGGCTAAAGTCGGGGGCTCGTGTGAATTGCCCCCTTGCTTTCCCATGTTTGATAATGAGTTTGTGCATTCAGGCACGAGTGCGACTTCCGTCTCGGGGTCAGGTTAGGATCCCGGCTCCTATTGATGATCGGTATGTGGCTAAGTATTATAGAGAAAAGGCCACCGGTGGCAGTGCAGCCTCAGGAAGTACTCGGGCTTCTGATGGTCCTAGTGCTTCTACTCCTAGGGTCGATCCGTACCTGCGGGCTGTGTGTGACTACAGTTTTGAGTGGATGGCGGCATCACAGAGAGCGATGATTGACATGCACGACTCTATGCAGCGTTTGCAGCTGCAGGGTAGTGGTGCTCATGCTTTGATGACACGGGAGCAGTTTCTGCTCAACGCCAACTGGCCCGTGGACGGCCAGTGTATAGTGAGGGGGTGGACGCTGACGCTGATGCTGATGATGATGATGATGATGTTGATGATGAGGCTACCGGGTTTGAGGCCGGTAGCGAGGAGGAGTTCTGAGCCCTTTGTGGGTTAAGTTTTTGTATTTTTTCAGTTTTTTATGGCATTTCTATTTGTATTTTCGGATTTTGTATCTTGATTTTGGGTTGTACTATTGGGGTGTTTTGTCCCCCATGAACAAATTTATATTTTCAGTTAATGTTATTTATTTATGTTTTTAATTTTGTGTGTTTAATAAATTTTTGGGTGATTAAGTGGCAAACCATCTAGATTGGTTGCTCCTCAAGAAGTACCAATGAAGGTGCATCCGAGCTTGGATGGCAATGATAAGAATAAACAAGTGAATGAAGCTAAGGTACATGGTTACCTTCGGCTAGAATTTTAGAATGCATTAGGAACTTTACTCTTTTTGGTAAATAAAATATTGTCTTTTTGCAACATAATTGAATGAATGTTTCATCTAGAACTTAAAACCATAAATTGTGAGGAAACCTCCATTGTACACTTAAATGCTGGAGTCTAATAAGTTTTGTTGATTCATTTGATTCATGCTTTGTCTTTTATTATTGTGAAATTGTGGAAGCAATTAGAAATGATCAAGGCACTTGTTTTCTTTCGAGCACAACTACATCCAAAAACAACTTACCTGTGAGCAGAGAGAGTATTTGTTAACCCCTTCGAGCTTAAACAGTTGAATCTCGGCTTGAAATAAAGCGAGATCTCAAAAATCTTTTTTTACAACCCGGAAAATCTTGATTATTGTTCTTTTGCCGTAAAAAGTTAAGAGCATTCACTTAGGGTGTGGAAGAAATAAGTTGGGGAGAACGAAAAAGAATCGGTAAGTTCCACAACTCTTGAAAAAGAAAAGAAAAATCGAGCAAGCATAAGAAAAATATATGTATAGAAAATATAGAAAAGAAACATCTGTTTTGTATATTTGATGTGAAAGAAAAGAATGAAAATGAATGCTTGCTTGGAAGAAAAATAGTGAAAAATAAAAATTGAGTTGTGGAATATGTGTTGTGAAGGTTTCAAATAAGAAATAAATGAAACAAAGTCGAGTAGTGTGAATAATACTGTGAATGTCTCTTTTGCATCGGCACTTTCGTTTCAATGGCCTTAGAAATGTCCCTTGTTTGTTAACCCGACCAAGCTTCAACCGAAAAGCCCTTAGTGATCTTTTTGTTTCCACAATACAACTTATAATTGTTAGACATTGTATGAATCTGTTTGATTTCTTCATTATTTGTTAGAAAGTGAGATTATTCCCGCGGTTGCAAACGCGTTAAATCTTCATTCCTTATTCGAAGAGGAGAGATAGGGTGATTCATTCAGAATAGTATTGTTGTAGATAGATAAATATTTTGCATTGCTATTTAAGTTTTAGTTCTTATGTATTATTTTATTCAAACCGTTGGAAACTTGTATTTGCGGATTTCGCTTGTGTTTGAGCCGTTTATCCAACTTCGGAGAAACCGTTTTCTTAAAGCAAATCCTCTTGTTCTTCAAGAGGCATACTTTGCTTGAGGACAAGCAAGAATCTAGTTGGGGAGAGTTGTTAGATGCCCAAAAGTGCTTATTTGAGCTATCATATGTGGGCATCTTTCACTCTTTTTCCTTGCTAAATGGTCAAAACCACATTTGTTTTACATAGAAGGCATTACATTGATAAACAAGCTTGGTGCCTTTGATTTGTGTGTTATTGTGCAGGAAAAGGCATGAACTAATTGAAAATGAAGACACAAGAGAATTGGCAAAGGAACCAAAGAATACAAGCATTTCATCTGCCTACTCGCTAGGCGAGGTTGTGGCGAAGCAAGACCTTCGCTAGGCGAGCTCCTGGCGAAAAGCTCCAGTAAATGATCATTAAATTCGCTAGGCGAGCTGAAGGCGAAGTTGGCAGCGAATTCATTCTGTTTTGGTGAAAAGTGCAGCCAACACTCACTCGCTAGGCGAGACTCTAGCGAGTCCCCAGCGAGCATTCCAGTAGCAAAACCTCTCAACCTCGCTGGGGCGAAGGTTGAAGCGTGTCCTTCGCTAGGCGAAGGTATGTTCGCTAGGCGAACATGACAGTTCAGCAGGCCCTGTTTGCTCTGGGCGCAGGGGCCTTTTGTGCCCATATTAGACCTTCGCTAGGCGAGCCATTCTGCTCGCCTAGCGAACATGACAGTTCTGCACTTGTCTATAAGTAGCAGGTGCCACTTTTGAGCACCATACCTCATTTTACCAACTTTTTCCACTTTTGTACTTTCTTCTAGATATTTTTGCAGCATTGTTCTTGGGATCTTTTATGCCCTAGTTTTCATTTCTCTTCATCTTAGAACCATCTTCTACAAAAAGAAGGTGGATTCCCATCCAACATCGATTATTCGACTTGGATGTTGATCAACCTTCTTCCGAGACTTGCCGACCAAGCTACCATGAAAATGAGTAGCTAAGTCATCCATTTGTCAAGGTTAGATGTAGGTGATTACTAGCTTTGTGTGTAAATGTAAGGATCCTCATATGTAAACTCTTTAATGGTGAATATATGATGAAAACTTTGTTTCTATTTAAAACTCTTTGTGTTGGTTTATGATCGAGAGATGTTTACCGACTCTTGACCTAGGTTTTCATCCAAACTTGTTTGTTAGCTAGAGATAGTAATGAATGATTTTGTTCACCATAAGGTTGAACCAAAAAGTTGACATTTTGATAGATTGTGTTCGAGAGAAACAATGGATCAAAATGGCAAAACTCACAATGTGTGTTCGAGAGAAACATATTGAGAGGACTTTGTGAAATGATTTATCATCTAAAGGAGTTTATAAGATTGTTGACCGAGCAAATACATGCAAAGTGATCATTGAAAACTAACTTTGACAATATTTCTCATTTATTCAAACCCTAACTTTTACCGCTTATTAATTACTTTTTATGCAAGATAACGTGACGAACAAATCAAAACCCTATTGTTACATTAAGCTAAGATTAATACAACCATCGAACGGCGGTGATATCTTACAATCCCTGTGGATACGATAACAAAAACCCGACACGAAATATACATTCAACAACCCTCTAAGAATGTTTCTTCATCATTTTGTGGATTGAAGATAATGTAAATTCTAAGATTCAAACATCATATAAATAATCATCTTGATATACATTAAAATTTAAAATGAACCTCTCGATATTCTAATATGTTTTGGTAGTTATATAATAAATAACTATGTCATTTATTTTCAACATATATGCAAATTATTTAATTCAATTAATTTTTTATTTATTTTCATTTATTTTCAATATAGTTAAATTCTGAATTTAGTTATAAAGATAATTCTTATGGTCACGTCAAAGCTCATTAAATACAGAAAACAAACAAATCCTAATGGACTTTTAATTCAAAAAATAATTAAATAATAATTTTTAATATATATGCAAATTATTTAATTCAATTGAGTTATTTATAATGATAATTAAATATAATTTATTAATACATTAGGGAAAATTTGTACGTAAAAATTTATATTGTAGCTGAAAAATGATTGTCTAATTTTTTATTTTAAATTTAGTTTTGTAACATGTAATTGTAGATATAATTAAAAATTATATTTTAGAAATAATTGAAAGTATTTTTATGTCTATTTGAAAATTATAATTAAACTTAAAATTATTCTATGACCATTTTATTTTAAGCATTGTCACAATAGTTTTTGTACTATAGTTTTAAAACGGTTAAATATGAATTATTATCTTTTTCATGAAATAAATTATTTATAATTTTAGTGAAATATATCAATGTAGTTTCTTTATATAAAAAATTTATGAATGGAACGTTACACATTATAGTGAAATGAATATTAGAAATTTTAGACTAAAAATTATATTTTAGAAAGAATTTGAAGCATTTGTATTTCTATTTGAAAATTATAATTAAACTTAAAAACATTGTATGACCATTTTATTTTATAAGATTTTTTGTACTATAATTTTAAAATGGTTAAATATAAATTATTATTTTTTTCATTAAAAAAGGTTATTTACAATTTAGTAGTGGAAAAAATACAAAGTAGACAGACACTGTCATCTACATATGCTCATATACCATAATTAGTCAAAGGTCAATCTTGTCATAGTATTACTAAAAGTATATATAATTTTATGTTGTTTGTAGAATTGTTGGCTTGGATTTGCTACTTATTTATAGTTTTAGGGAAGAAAATTTGACATTAAATTAGGTATTAAATATATACTTGTTTCTTCTATCATCCCAATTACATTATTGATTTTTTTTCTAATCATTGCGATATATTATGTGCAAATTGGTAAATACTTTTGCCTTTTCCAATAATATCTGAATAAATGATTGGTTGCATAATATTTTTAGAAAAATAGTGAAGATTTTGGCGGTTGTATATACTATATTATATCAAGTATATTACGACGGTTTGAACCATAGTCACGATCTTGGTTTCTATGGTTGTGTTTAATGGCGTGGTCGGTGGTATCAGTTGACTCATGTAATTGATTAAAAATATCATTATGAAGTTCAAATCTAACCAATGGTTTATGCATGCTAAAAACGAATCATTTCAAAACTTGATTCAGAGAGACATGCAATCATGAAAGAGACTCAATAATATTTTAGGGACATGCAACTAGAATAAGTTCTTCTAAATTTTGTTGTTTTGGTTTTGACTCCAAATTAATTGAAGAGTTATGCTTTGGTTGAAATTGAAATTTTATTACAAAAAAAAATAAGACACTACAAGACAAATTGACTTCTCTTAACATTCAAAATATGTCACTATAAATTAGTAATCTATAGGTAGATGTCTAAAAGACTTTGAGTGACACCCACCTTTGGTTTGGATCATCTGTTAAATTTGATTTGAATCAAACAGGACGGACTAATTGGAAAAAAAATATGGAAAAATTGCATGATTTGAATCATGTGTAAAGTGTGATTCGAATCAATTGAGACAGAGATGATCCCAGAGTTTGATGATTTGAATCATGTGTAAAATATGATTCAAGTCAAATTATTTTGAGGTTTTCTGGTTTCCAACTGTCCAAAATGATTCGAATCAGGGTTTTTATTTGATCCGAATCAAACACTCAAAATTCCAATTTTTCAAAATTAGCGATGAAAATATTGAACACGCTGATGATGAATATATAGTCGAGATACCGTGAGATTTGTTGATCACTAACTTTGGTGATCCACTTTCTATTATTTTTTATTATAATAAAAATTGTATATATGAAATTTTAAAAATAGGGGTATAGTAAAGACTAAAGTTGCAAACTCTACCTAAATATTTGATATATAAAAAAAATGCTTTAAGTATGGTTATAAACTTTTTAAAGCAAAGCAAAATATTAACTAAGGCTTGAGCTATAAACCCAACCGATTCATATTAAATATAATTTTCATTTTATAAACAGAAAATATATATTGTCTTTAAATTATATATTTGCCCGATACTGTATTTAATAAAAGAATATCGTGAGGCACTTTAATAAAGTATTGGAGTGTTTAAAACAGTTGTGTAAAATAATGCAGTAAATGAGTAAATATTATGCACATGCTATGCTCAAGGAGAATCAAAGTTTGGATAGTAATTAATGGCATCTTCCTGCATGGACGGCATTTGCACAAAAAGTTTGTAAGTTTAGACAAAAACCGAAACCACACAAAAACTTTGCAAAGAATGAGGAGATAATGCAATTGTTTTGCATGGATGGCACGTGCATAAAGTTTGTTACCACTTGGAGGAATGAATATGATCAATAAGACAAGTTTTGCATGCAATTATAGTGTATGTATTTACCTATAAATAATGAGAAAGTTGTAACAGTTTCATACACACTCCACTAAAGTCTTCACAGTTACCACTTGTTTGTAACTAGCTAAATGGAGTTTTCACATATCACGGTTTTGGCTCTCTTTTGTGTAAGTTATATATTTTCTACTCTATTGTATATATGATGATGTATATTTGTTTATAAGAAGGAATGAGGAAAAAACTCTTTAATCATTTTGAATTCAATACTAATATATAAAATGTAAATTATTATTTTTACAGTTGGCTTTTGTGAGTACCGGTGCCATACCATCCGGAGAAGATTATTGGAAATATGTGTGGCCAAACACTCCTCTCCCTGAGGCTTTTTCAGATCTTTTGCTTCCTTGTTAGTAACATGAATTATATAACGAAATGTTGTCTCATAATAAGACTATTTATCATGGTTTTTGAAGTAATTATAATATGTTGTTTTATGTGGCAGATGGAAAAACTAATAGCCTACCCATTAGAGTCGAAGAATTAAACCAATACTCGACACTTTTTTTTCCACATGATCTTTATCCTGGAAAGAAAATAGTATTGGGTAACACTCAGTCTGTTGCAAAGATGGTGCGGCCATTCACAGAACCAAGACAAGGTGTGACTGATTCCATATGGCTGGAGAATAAAGAAAGACAAAGTCTGGATGACTTTTGTAATAGTCCAACTGCTAAAGGAGAACACAAACATTGTGTATCATCTTTAGAATCTATGATTGATCATGTCATTTCACATTTTAGAACATCAAAGATTAAGGCTATTTCAAGTACCTTCGACAAAAATGAAGACCAATATGTTGTGGAGGAAGTAAAAAAAGTTGGTGACAATGCAGTGATGTGTCATAGATTGAATTTTGAAAAAGTTGTATTCAATTGCCACCAAGTGCGTGAAACAACCGCTTACGTGGTCTCGTTGGCAGCACCTGATGGAAGCAAAGCAAAGGCTTTAACCGTTTGTCATCATGATACAAGAGGTATGAACCCTGAGTTGCTTTACGAAGCTCTCAAAGTTAGCCCTGGAACTGTTTCTGTTTGCCATTTCATTGGCAATAAGGCTGCTGCTTGGGTGCCTAATTATTCTGTTGACCGTCCTTGTGTTATCTAGATGCTAACTTCATGTTCAAACTGGATTTATGTTCAAATAATAAATGTATGTAAGGACAAGTATGATTTTATGTATCCTAAATAAAACAAAGTTAGAAATATGGTTGCAACTTTGTATGTTTCGATAAAATCATTCATGTATGTTTCAATTGCATAATGAAAAATTATTGTATGTTTTATATTCTAGATTATTTATTAGTCTGTTTGTTGGAGTACAAGGTGATAAAGATGAAAAAAAACAAATAAGCGAAAGAGTAATAATAAATTTCCACTACTTTTAAAAGTTATAAAATGGTTGCACACAGACTGCAAAAAGAATAATAGTACTCACACCGCTCATTTGCTTAAATACAAGTGGGACTTAAAGAAAATACTAAAATATTACTAGTATCTAACAAACTTTGTCAACAAGTTTCTGAAAATGAATTAATTCTAGTATCATCATTTAATTCATATTTAGCTTAACAAAACCTAACAATATCAATTTCATCCCTCAAGAGGAGAAATTGATTTGTCTTAATCGACTTTGTTAGAACATCTATCAACTACTTCTGGATACAATAGAGTGTATAAAGGTTTGAAGTTTCTGGTTGAATACCAACCTGAAACCTAGGGAATAGGGTGGTGGGGATTGTGGTTGTTAGGTTAGAGGGGTGGCCAAAGGGAGCACAGAGGCAGAGAAAGAAGAGAGGGTTAAGAGAGAGTAAGAGTGTAGAAAGAGAAAAATAGTGAAAATGAGGGGGGAGCGTGGAAATGGATTAAATACCCCCCCCCCCCCCCAATATGGTGCTAAGTGAGAGACACGTGAGTCTCTCCCAACCAATGAGACTGTTGACTCTGACCAGTCATTATGCATGCGCGTCCATCATGTGCTCCCATTAACTTGTAATCTGAATCCCTCATCTTGATTGCCTTGACTTAATATGACAATCGCATGACCCTTATGTCATATGCATAGATTCCGTTGAATTGATCCAATGTCCCTGGATGAGAGTCAACCGTTGACTCTCTTCATTGACCCTCTACCCAGCACCAGGCTTCAAAAGTAAATGTGTCTAGACCCCATTGCTTTTCACAACCCCCCCCCCCCCCCCCTTTACCTAGCCCATTGCTATTTGAATACAAATTACACCCCCTACTCTATTAATTAAATTAAATTAAATTAACTTGTTTTCTTAATGAATAATTTTATCAATTAATTTTTATAATTAGAATTTAATCAATAATTTATTAAAATAATTAATTTTAATAATCAAGGATTTACTTTATTTTATTTTTAATTACAAAAAAAATATAAAGTATGTTTTAACGATTAGGGTTTATTAGAATAATTCCGCGATTAATTTTAGGGTTAGTATTTAGTCATTATTAAGATTAATTACGATTTAATCAAGATCATATCAATTTGTCTTCGTCGATTAATCATGTTTATTATTCTCAAATAAAATCAATTATGTATATATATGTCATTTAATTTAATTTCTAATTAAATTAATTATAATATTTTTGCAAACTAAAAGTTAAACAAAATCAATACCACAAATTCAAATTTTAAGTCCTCTGCCCTTTTGATTGAGGCATTTTCAAAATCAAACATTTCTCTGCCCCTGATGCGTTGAGAACTTGCAATAATCTAAAAACAATCAAACAAACAAACATTTTCTAGAAGAACTACGGTATTCTGATCCTTAATCTAACATGTAGGTACGTAGGCATAGAGTCGTAGCACTCTAGCGAGTACAATAACCAAAAAATCTTTTTTGTGTCTAACTTCATTAATCAATTGTTTTCTTTAAACAATAGTATTTTCTTTGTAAATAAATACCTTAAGAAAATAATAAATAATATGAGCAAACATTCCCTTAGAAACACAAACTAACCCTAGGATTATATGAGGATCCCATTGAGTACAATAGAAGTGAGGGGTTCCTAACACATTCCCCTTACTTAACTGACTCCCGAACCTTATTGTCTCACCCTTAACTTGAGGTTTTATCATTATTTTCCTGTTTCTTAGGAACAAATAATGGATGATGACGACTCTATAATTTTTCAGCCTCGACAGCCTCAAACAAGCTTTTTTTCCATAACTACTATAGTTGAAAAGAGGTCTTTTTTGAAGACTAAATGTGAAGATATAACCTACTTGTGTCATTATAGGTATGGTGTCTTGAGCCTCTAGGGAATAAAAATGCTAGACAAGAAGCATGCAGTGAAAGGATTTCCTAGAATTGAAGATTCAAAACAAGTATATGTAGATTACATGGTAGGAAAGCAACATAGAGAAATAATTACAAAGAAGAGTGACCGAAGATCAACAAGAAGATTGGAGCTTGTACACTCTACCATATGTGGCCCTATAAATCCCTTAGCAAACCAAAATGAGAGGTATATGTCGGCCATGTTTATACTTATTAAGTGAAAAGTGAAAACAAGGTTTAGATGACATTCATTCAGTCATCTATCAATTGAGAAGCCAAAAGACTTGATTTCTCAATCTTAGTGCATCATTCATTATGTTGTGTCATGTTTTAGAGGTTTAGAGGGTGACAGTCAAGAGTATTTTCGCCATCTAAATCTTTGTAGAATTTTAATTGTAATTGAGAATCATAAGTAAATGGTCCAAGAGTGATCCATTTGCACCTGATTATCTTTTCAGAATTTCTCAACCAGTAAACCAATGCATTTACAAGACATTTGCATTTTCTACTTATCACAGCATGTATTTCATTCCGTATAACGTTTAGAATACCAAATAGAGTAATTTTTTGGATCTACAAACATATCAGTTGAATCGATTTTCAAATGTAGGCAGAAGTAAAGGGCGAAAAATTTAAAAATCAAGCTTGCAGATGTCAGTATTCTTAATTTACGGTTTGCACAGTCTAACCTGGCGTGCTCATTTTATTTTTTTGAGTACTTTTTCGATCGCATTTTAATCAGTCTAGGCCTTTTTAATCGGTCATTTTTTACTTAAAAATTTGATCAAAACCTGTATGTTTTCAAGAAGTTTATTTTAAGTTGATCGTTTTGATGCGTTCATTAAAAAAATTCGAGCATTTTTGCATCTGATTTTCGTTCAGTAAAAGGAATGAAGGATGTTGGATATGAGAAATTGACTCTTGTTCGGGAGGCAACATTCCATCTATTCTAAAATGTTTTTTCTTTTTCTTGAACAAATCTTCTAGTAGTTATAGCTACTAGCTAGTGTCATTCTTTTGGTTGTGTTCTCTACCGTGTAAGAGATGTCATCTTCGTGTTTATCAATTTATGATATCTAGTAGGATATTATTTGTGAATACAGTTTATGTTTCTATCCAAACAATGAGCTATTATAATTGAAAATATTAATATTAGGCAAGAAAGTATCATCTTCATGATTTGATTGACATTATTCTCATATATTTGACCTACATCAATAATCTTCATTAAGTACAGTCAAGAAATATTTATAGATGGATACACATTAGGGTAAAGAAAATTGATAAATCTTAAAGTGTAGCTATTCCACATGTTATAGTAGAGGTAACTTACATATTTTTCCCTTTTTCCTACTAAATTGGATATGTACTTAACAGTTTCAATGTACATTGAATTGTAGTGAAAGATACATTTGGTGTTATTATTTATGATGTGCATGTTCAAAGTTAAATGTGTTTTTTTTGTAATAAATGATTCATTTTATTCATGATCTCAAATTTATATTTACATTAACTTAATTTATAAGTGAGTTCCTTATTCTTGTTTGAATGATAAGAATCATATCTAGAGTAACTTAATGTACATAACTATTTTGATCAGGAGTATTATATCTAAAGTAATTTAATGTGTAGAGTTTTTTGGACACTTGGTACCTTGCTAATGCTTATTTGATCTATGAGTTGAGTTAATTGTTATATCCACCAGTTTATTTATTGTTTGACATTGTAATGTTTTTTATAAGATATTTTAATACATTGTTCTTTCCATTCAGTGATGCAGGTCATATCACTTCTCACCATCCAAGTTCCTAAGTTTAATGCAACTCTGATTTTATTGAAATACACAGCTAAGCCATAATATAGATTTTCAAATTTCTTAATAAATAACAACACGAACTAGTTTTATCACCAACTTTAAATTTGGGTTTCTGGTTTTTCTCATTTGTCTAACATCAATACTTGGTGACAAACTATTTGACTTTAAGGTTCGTAATAATACATATATTCATTATGCATTTACATTATATCTGTTTCAAAAAAGAAACCAAGATAATATATCTAGCACATTTGTTGTAATTCTCCTTTAATCATCATCACTTTTTGAGGTTGTGCTGCTAGGTATTTTAGAAGTGAATATGCTCAGGATCTAGCTTTTAACATACATTCTAAATGATTGGAAATGCCTTTGTTAAATGATTAAGAGAAGTTTAAATAATTAAGAGCAGTTTTGTTGCAGGAAGGAGACTGTTTTGGGGGCCGAACTTTTCATTTATGAAGACAAGAGGATGCTCGGGAGCATGAGGAGAAAACATTGGTTTCTCTGACCAAAATAAGAGCCTATATTGTGTTTTTATGCTCACAGTCCTACCATGTATTAAATGTTACTTATATTGCTTGTTTATTTAGATTATAATTTTGCTGCAAGATATGTTTAGTGTCTGCAAATGTAAAAAGTAGATAGACATTGCCATCTACATATGCTAATATGCATAATTATGATAGGACATGTCCCATATACCATAATTAATCAAAGGTCAATCTTGTCATAGTATTACTAAAAGTATATTAATTCTATGTTGTTTGTAGTATTGTTTGCTTGGACCTGCTAATTATTTATAGTTTTAGAGAAGAAAATTTGACATTAAAATAGGTAATAAATATATATTTGTTTCTTCTGTCATCCTAATTATATTGTTGATTTTTTTTCTAATCATTGTGATATATTATGTACAAATTAGTAAATACTTTTGCATTCAATAATATCGAGCAAATGATTGGCTGCATAACATTTTTAGAAAAAAAGTGAATATTCTGGTGGTTGTAAACACCATATTATATCAAGTATATTACGACGTTTTGTGTGGCGATTATTGTAAAACCGCCATTGTTTCCTCTGTGTGGCGGTTGAAACCGCCAAAATAGAACTTCTTAAGCCACCACAGTTTTCCTTTTTTTTTGTAGTGACAACTTTGCTTTTCACGCTTTGAAGGATGAAATTCCAGTTCTTATTTATATCTGTCAACAAATTTTTGAATCATAGCAATAATCTTTGTTTCTCTATTTATGTTTAGTGGCATGGCCGGTGGTATCAAGTGATTCATGTAATTTATTAAGAGTATTATGATGAAGTCCAAACCTAACCAATGGTTTACGCATGCTAGAAATGAATCATTTCAAAACTTGATTCAGAGATACGTACAATCATAAAAGAGACTCAATAATCAAAAGTAAATCAAAGATGAAAGCAATAAGACAACCAACAAAATAATTGTATTAAAGTGTTCCCCCTTAATGTATTAGGAACATGCAACTACAATAAGTTTTTCTAAATTTTGTTGCTTTGATTTTAACTCCAAATTAATTAAAGAGTTATGCTTTGCCTGAAATTGAAATTTTGTTGCAAAGAAATAATAAGACATTACAAAAAAATTGACTTCTTGTGACATTCAAAATATGTCACTAAAAGTTAATAATCTATAGGTAGATGTCTAAAAGATTTTGAGTGGCACCCACATTTGGCGTCAACTATAAGGGGTGTGGTGTGACACCAATTGAATGTCACAATAACTTTTAACTAGAGTTAAATTTTTACCTAAAATTACAACACATGTCATTATATATCATGTGAGTATTACAAGTAATAGAAATTATACCTAGGAATTTTTTTTTTTTAGGTGTCACTAAAACTTCAATAAAGAAGATTTTTATCATATCAAAATATAATAAATTTATAATTTTACTTTTAAATTTAATTGAGGAATATTAGTAATATTAAAATCAAATTGCTTATTATAAATATTTTAAAATACATTAAGAACTAAGACAAAGTTAACTAACTAAAATTAAACAATTATCCCATTTTCTTTTAAATTCAAATATTTCAACATATAGAAAGTTTCATTCATCATTCTTAGAATCTTTAAACAAAAGAAACTAAATCTATTAATCTTACAAAAAAAATCACCTATATTAGTATTTTAATATTCTTATATCTTCACTTTCGTATATCTATAATTCTGAATGGTCTTGTATCTTCACTGAATCTAAATTGTACCTGAAATAATAAATAAATATTTATTAAAATATATACTTTGAAATAAGTCCATTTACATGAAATTTTAAAGAGCAAAAACATCATTAGAATATTTTCTAACTAAAATTAAATCTAACAATGATTTTATAGTCCAAGTTAAATATATGAATTTGTGTCAGAAATTAAACAACTTATGTAATCAAATCAAACTTTATTTGAAGAGTAAATTCTCTAATATGATTGTTGGTGTATTTACAATTTAGTTTTTACTAAACACTACTTTATATATCTGAACTTACATTGTACTTGAAATAATAAATAAACTAGATGAAGATCCGCGCGGGTGCAAATAGTTTATTTATATTTTATTAAATTTTAAATATGATAAGAATTTATTTTGACATGATATAATTATTAAATTTATTTTACAATAATTTATTATAAATTATAATTGAAACAATGATATGAATTAATCACATAAAAAACATATATTTTATTTGAAAGAAATATGTTAGAATCATATAAATACAAGATAAAACATTAAAATTAAATTGAAAATGTAAAATAAGTGCATAAAATTTTATAATTTTTAATACCCTCTAAGAATGTTTCTTCATCATTTTGTGGATCGAAGATAATGTAAATTCTAAGATTCAAACATCATATAAATAATCATCTCGATATACATTAAAATTTAAAATGAACCTCTCGATATTCTAATATACTTTGGTAGTTATATAAGAAATTGAGTATTGTGTTTGTGTGCATTTGACTATGTCATTTATTTTCAACATATATGCAAATTATTGAATTCAATTAATTTTTTTATTTATTTTCATTTATTTTCAATATAGTTAAATTCTGAATTTAGTTTTTGTTGGACTACACGTGGGGATATCCGATTGTTGGTAGGTGGAGAGTGAAGAGAGAGGGCATTTGGGGTCTGCGCCGCTAGGCATCTGTTGGTTTTCTTTTTTCATTTACCAGCATCTTTAGTATTTATAGTGTTAAACTAGGGTTATTAATTTGAGACAAATACCAAAATGTCCCTCTTTTCAAAGTTTTAGAACAAAATGAGTTTTAAGAACTAATTAAAATTAAATTAAATCATTCTAACAAAAAAACTATATTAAACTGAAACAAAGACGTAGAAAATTCTAATTAATTGAATCAAACATTTTGACAAAGAGATAAAAATAAAATTTCTCAAAATGGATAAAGGTCGGGCGCAAAAGTGCTCGAAAAATTAAAATGAATGCACCAAAATGATCATTGTGAAATAAACTTATTGGAAAAATACAGCGTTTCTTTTAATTTTGAAATAAATTTTGATCGGTTAAACAGGCTCGAGCTGATCAAAAGGTGACCAAAAAATTAGTTGAAAAATAAATCGAGCATACCATGTTAAACTACGTGAAATATAGATTAATAAAACTGATGTCTGCAAGCTTGAATTTGAAACTTTTTCGCCCGCCATTTTGACACACATTCGATAATTGGTTTAACCGCTTCGTCTGTAAATCTGAAAATTCATTTCGACTGACATTCTAGGCATTATGCGGTATGGAATGCATGGTATGCTATGCAGAGATGCAATAACTTTGATGAATGTATTGAATCAGCGATTCAAAGTCAAAATTGGGGTGTGACAGTTGCCCCTATTTAAGTATCTTCAACACGAGAATATGAAGAAGTACACTCTTCATATGATCAAAGTGGGAGATAGTTAAATACTAAAAAGACCCGAATTTTGATCCTGAAATGCAAATGATAGGATATGATATGAGATGAATGCCTGAATGAATGACTCTTTTTTATTTGATTTTCTAGGGATATGATCAGACATAAGATAAACCCTAGCATGATGCTTTATGATGGATACAAAATGAAATAAAGATCTGTGGGGGATGCTGATGGTCCACAGAGAGACAGACAAATGGTTGATGATGGTATCTTAACATGCTTGGGTTCATCCAAATCCTTGCAAAAATCCCAACTCATCTCCCTCTCATTAAGAGCTCTCACACCTAAGCCACTCAGGTTCATCATCTGAACCTGAGCTAGCTCTTAGCAAACCTCTTATCATCTTTTCCGGAGCATACTCAGAGAAAAAAGAAAATGAGTAGAAGGAGAATACGAAGAAAATCATCAAATATATATAGGAAGAGATAATTCAAACTCATACCTTTAAGGTTGGACCTCACCAGAGCTTCAAAGCTCTGACGAGGTATTCTTTTCCCTTATTTCTTGCATTTGTTTCACACATACTCATTGATCCATGAAGTTTGTATTTTTGTTTTCACCCTTGGCAATAACGATGTTGATGACGGCGAAAGAATCTCTGCTTCCAGGTAAAGGTTCTTAGTCTCTCTCTCTCTTGCTTTAACTTCTGAACTCTTCTTCTTTCCCTTCTTGGCTAGAAAGCTTCTGAGTGGTTGATGTTGTTGATTGAACTCTCTCTATGAGTGTGGTGAGGTTGATTCAACCAGAGAGGGAGAGATTGAGTTCAGATTTTTAGAGGTTAATGGTGATGGTGAATGAATGATGAAGCTGAGGGTGATGAAGATGAGTGTGTTGAGAGTCAAAAAATGATTGAGGGATTTTTGTGTTGATGATTCATGGTTTAGATGAGAAAATGATTGATCTTTTTGTTGTAGCTAGAGAATGAGGATTATATATGTTGTTATTGTTATTGGGATTAGAAAATTCCGTTATGGAAGTTTGTGAATTCAGTTGGAATGTGTGAATGAAGGAAATGGTTAATTATTCTCTATTACTGACTTTGAAAGTTAATTAGTGAGTGATAGGTGATGTGGCATTAGTTTGTTAGTTCAATTAGCATGGCTAGTTCAATTAGTTAGTAGGAATTGAAATGTGAATGTGTTTAATTTGTTTTTGTGATGAGTGATGATAGGTCATTTTTGATGATGATATGCTTGAGTGTTATGTATGCTCAGTTAGATTGCATGCCATATAAGTTGATTTGATTAACTGAATTGGACATAGATTTGCATATGGATCATGTTTGATGCTTGCTGCACGGCTTGATTGCACTCTGGTTTAGGTTTGGCTCATGGTGTAGCAAATTATATGCAGCTTGGTCTTTGCTTGGTCTGTGTTTGCATGGTGATGTTAATGGTATGTTATGCTGCATTTGTTTTTGGCTATGCCCGAAATTGCTTGATATTAAAATGGTGTGTTTGGTCTAAATACTTGTCATGTATTGATGCAGATTTACACTTGTTCAACTGCTACTGAATTAGACTGGTGTGCATATCTTGCTTGGCTTGGCATGTTGGTTCTGCAAATTGGTCATGGTGTGGTTTTGCAGGGCTGCACAACCTACATGGTTCTGTATGTGGTTTTGCTAGCAAAACATATTAGGACCTTGCTTCATGTTGCAAGTTGCATTTGGATATGAGCTGAACTGACGAAAATTAGTTAGGCAACCCCAAAGGCGGGTTAACCCCTTGATTTTGGATGTTGTGAAAAATGAGATCTATATTGCACCGGAACAAAAAGAGAAAACTACTTTCACTTGCCTATTCTACATTTTTACCTATAGAAGAATGTTCTTTAATCTTGGAATAAAAAGCGAAGACACAAATAAAAATTCAAAATAAATTAACACCGTCTTAAGTTATTCCTTGAAAGTTGACATTGGAAGAAGAAACTATACAAGAGCTCTGATTGGGTAAGGCTTCTTATTCGTTCATCTATCCGTCTTGAATCCTCGAATGTGTTCTCCCCCCCCCCCACTCTCTCTCTCTCTCTCTCTCTCTCTCTCTCTCTCTCTCTCTCTCTCTTTATTTATACTCGTTTCTTTCATTGAGGATAATGTGTGTTTTAAGTGTGGGGAAGGGATGTCGTTCACTTTATTTTTGCTGGTTTCTGATTTTCTCTTTAAAAAGAGTTAACTAAAAAATGCATGATTTTTCGTTGTTTTTTTGGGATTGCAAGTGTTTTGTAAGTAATTTTTTTGTACTCTTGACTAAATATTTGTGTTGTGATGTGGGTGACTTTCTTTGCATTCCTAGTATTATAAAGTGGTCTTGATTCTAAAGTATGCATAATCTGTGGTAGATCATTATCCTTGGTGAGAATTTGAGCCTTATAATAGATGAAATACAAATTTCCATTAATTTTTATTTCTTGTGTGATTTCACTCAGGTTTGTTAGTTACTCTAGAACTTGACCCGACTCTTGTTGAAACTTTTTGTTTGCATGTGCACATTGGTATGATAAAGGCATCTTATTTTCGTTTTATTTTTACCCACTTAGCCAAATAAGTCAACCTTGGAATTGTCATCCTTGGTTTGAAGCTCCTTTAAGCCTATTTATTCCATTTTTTGTTTATAACTCAATACAATCTTAAAGGTGAAAAATAATGATATACCCTATTTGAGGGGATGGGTGATTCTTGTTTGGAGTTTGTGTGGGGTTGAATTATTATATTTGTGATATTTTAAAACTTTGCAGACGAAAGAAAGAAAAAAACGAAGAAAAAAAGGAAGACAATTCATGTTCCTATCGTATTCCTTCTGGAAAACAAATGGAAAGAAATAAAAAACAAAAAGAAAAGAGAAGAGAAAATGGTCGTAAAGAATTTGAGGGAAAGTGAATCAAATACTGTTTAGTTCGACTCCCAAAGTCCCTTTCTATTCTCTTTAATCCTTTTAAATTTTAGCTTAGTACCCCTTAGGATTTTTCTCACTCTTACATTGGCCATGTTACAACCCGAATAAAGTCCTTTTGATCTTTGTGTGCATGTATTTCAAGTGTGGATTTTAGAGTCTTGTCAAGTTAATGGTAGTGCTAGCTTTCATGATATGCTTTGAGTGTAAATAGATAACATAAATATTTGAGAGTTGAGAGATCTTTATCCTGTGAGGATCTTGCTACTTATGATATACTCTTTGGTAATGTTCCTTTTATTTGCTTTGATTGTCATAAGAAGTTACTCATTAACACCATATTCCATGAATCTTAGAATGAGACTTTTGCTTATCCCTATGTGATTCTGAAAGTCGTTGAAATTGTATGCTATGTTTTTTTTGTTGATTTTTATTTTGAATTTTGAAGTTAGAGTTTTGCTCGGAGTGCAAAAGTTCAAATGTGAGAGGATTTGATCAGTGCATTTTGATGCACCCTATTTTACATTGATAAGAGAAAAAGCTATAAGTTTGATGTTGAAGTCAAAATCCAATTTGGAGTGCAGAAGAGTCAAATTATTAGTTTCCGTAAGAGACTTAATAAAATAATTAGTTTTTGGGCATAATTTATGTTTATCTGGCCGAGTGCTCTTGGAGTTTGATTTTTTTTTTGTATTATTTATGGAAACACATAATACTACTACTAAGTGTTCAGTTTACACAAAATTAGAATATACTAATACGAATTCCATGGAGAGCTAAACAACCAAAGGTTGATCTACTAATTTTAGATTCCATCAAAACTTTAAGGTTATTATAATTTCCAATTCAATTACGATTCCTTTTCATTTATATCTATGAATCTAATTTAATTAATTCGATTTCTTATAGAATAGATTTAACTAAATTCAATTGATGTCTGTTTCTTAATTTAATTGCGTTTAACATTGCTTTTTTGTTAATTTGCATTAGTTTTAACCAAATGCTTAATTTAACAAATAGGAATGCAATTCATATAGTATCGATGACTCTTGTTTGTTCGATGTTGTAATTGAACACTAATCGAATCCACTTAAGTAATTGGGATGATAATAATCGATTATATATCAGAAACCAAACTAGTAGATTAACTTGTTCATCATATTTGTTTTATGTTTATCTATTTACGATTCAAGTTTCTGAAACCTTGAACCCCCTATTTCTTTTTCATATTTGTTTGTCTATTTTCAGGGTTGTAGTATAGTGGTAAGTATCTCAACTCATTAAATGACTCTATAAGCTTCTGTCTCGAATTGCTCCGAACTTTTTCCAAAAAATTAGAAAAAAAATCCTCTATTTTCTAGAAATTGCAAATTCCTTTATTTTCCATTTTTTTTTCTATTTTGTCATTTTCAAAAAATCCAAAAAAATATTGTAGATACGTTATTTCACTTTATTTGTTTTTAGTCATATTTTAAAAAAATTTAGATTTTATTTTATTCGTTTTTGTTAGACTTTATTAGATTTTAATCGTTTTATTAGATTTTCCGTCATATTTTATTATACTTTATTTTCACTATTTATTTTACTGAAATTATCATTATCGTTATGTTTTATTTGTTGCATGACTATATCCTAATATGGCTAAAGCTCAACGAACTCTAAGAGAATTTACCACACCTGATTCAATTTTTGTTGATTTTCCATCATTGTCTGATTTTGATGATACTTACATCTGTGATACATGTATTGACACTCACCTTTGTTATGTTTGTGGTGAGATAAAAGATTCCTTCCAGGGTGATACTAACTCTTCTACAGTGACCCCATCTTTGTATTGTTTCTGTAGGTGACATTGTTCTCAACATTCCAACCCCCCGAAAAAAAATCACCCATTGAACAATCACCATCTTTAAAGCGGAAACCACTACCTGGCAATTTAAAATATGCATTTCTAGAGAGTCTAGAAAAGCTATTGATAATAATTTTATCTAAATTTGAATATGAACAGGAACAAAAGTTGTTACAAGTATTTAGAAAACATAAGAAAGCATTTGGATGAACCTTGGCTGACATTCCTGGTATTAGCTCATCAACGTGTATGCATCAGATACTTATTAAGGATGGGAAAAAATTAGTTAGGCATCCCTAAAGGCGACTTAAACCCTTGATTTTGGATGTTGTAAAAAATGAGATATATATTGCACCAGAAGACAAAGAGAATGCCACTTTCAATTGCCCATTCAACATTCTTAGCTATAGATGAAAGTTCTTTGACCTTGGAATAAAACGAAAATGCCATTTATTTATTTATGATTCATATTTTTGAAACCTTGAAACCCCTTTTTTTATATTGGTTAATCTTACTCGGATTCCTTGCAATACAACTCGAGTGTGGCTTCCGTATACAACATTTTATTAACTCTATTTTGATCTGTGTGCCACAGCGGATCACCCGCTAATATTTGTATGAATAATTTCCTAAAGGCCTGAACTTCTAGTTCGACCTATCTTATTGGTCTTAATAAATGTTTCTTTAATACAATCAATACAAGTCCCCAAATAATTGAAAATTAAGGAAGTTAAAATATCATCTCTAATTAACCTTTCAACTATTTCCTTAGAGATATGGCCTAAACACCCGTGCCACAACAAATATGGTTTTTCTCTAGTTTTAGACCTTTTAGAAATGGAGTTCTCGACATTCAATGATAAGGAAATTTTATCACAATCCAAATATAACTTATATAAACCATCAAACAAGATACCATTACCAACAACTTGAGAATTCAACATAAAAATTATTTTTCCAACATAAAACATAAACTTAAATCCAAGTCTATCCATATAAGACACTGAAATCAAATTCCTCCTAAAAGAAGGTAGATTAAATGTATCTTTCAAAACAACTTCAAAACCAGTTCCTAGAACTAAGCTAACATCTCCCACTAGCTCCACCATGACTTCGAGATCATTTCCCATCGGGAGCTTGATTTCTCTCAAATTTGGTCTCCGCTGGTTTCCGAACTCCTGTAAGGACACAACAATATGGGTTCTATAACCACTATCAAGCCACCAATAATTAGTGGGAACATCAACTAAGTTAGACTTAAAATAGACAAAAGATAAACGATTACCTCCAGATTTGTTCTTGTTGTCTAAGCAAGCTTTAAAAGCATGACAATCAGTTTTCTTATGCCATTTTTATTTACACCAGAAGCACCAAAATGTTTTCTTATGCCATTATTTTCTTATGCTATCAAGATAAGTTTAATTAACTTGCATATGACTTAGGGGAAGCTTACAAAACTCAACCTTTGAACTATAGACTCAGGGGGAGCTTATAAACCTCAAACACTAATGTTGTCAAGTTAGTTAAACTGACCAACAATTATTCTTAAATACCTTTGTTTGTCATCATCGAAAAGTGGGAGATTGTTGGAACAAAAAATGTTCATATCCCTTGGGTTTTGATGATAAAAAAATATGTAAAGAATAATTGGGTATACTAACATATATTCAAGTGTGTAGGATCATAAGCTTAAATTTCTACTCAGAATTGACCTTGATGAAATCATATGTTGAAAAGCTAATAGTTTCAGATTCTGAAGGATCAAAATATGGTGACTCTGATCGTGCTATTTCAGCTTCTAAAGGATCATAATTTCAACATGGTTTCTCTGCTTTTGGTAACAGCTCAGAATCTGAAGACCTTAGCTAAAGGTGCTCAGCTTCTGATCCGTTTTCTATCTCCATAGCAGACCAATCTTGTCAATGCCAGACTTATGGAAAAAGTTAACTAGAGTCTATTAGTGCAAGGCTCAAGGAAAGTTTATGTGACCTCTTAAGTCTGCCCCAATGTTTGATCTATACCTAGTATGAAAAAGAAGCAGTGAAATATGTTATTACCCAATGGTTGAAGATCTTAACAATATCCATCTTCCAATGTCTCTCTCTTGGAACTATTGCTTTTCAAATATCACTTGTGAAAACTACTTTCCAACGACACTTTTTCCGCCTCTATAAAAGGGAACTGAAGATTTGAAGGAAGGTTACCAAACTGTCGAACAATATAATAGAACACATTGAGCGCAAACTTTGAGCTAAAGTTTTATCTGTTTACTGCACAAGCTCTTAAGATTTCTTGTCTTCGTATATCTTATAGATATTAAGTGTTTAAGTATCTTGTGATTGTTGTATCACTTTTATAACTCTGATTGTACATCAAGTATAGTTGTAGTATATTCTACTAAACTATTTGTTTAAAGTAGAGAAAGTCTCTTGGTAGTTTGCTTGAGAAAGGGAAGTCTCTTGCTAGTTTTCTTGAGGAGTGGAAGCCGCTTGCTTATGTGCTTGAGCAAAAGTATCTTCCTGGATTGCTTGAGCAAAAGTTTCTTCCTGGTGTGATTGAGTGGTTGTATTTCTTGCTAGTTTGTTTAAGAAAAGTGTAATTAGTTTGATTATAGTGAAAATATTTTGTTGGACAAGGGGACTGGACTACTATCAGATTAGAAGAGAAGCCAAGATAACTTTGTGTGTTGCTTTGTTTATTGCTTCCGAATATTATTCATTCCGCTTCTCTTAACTCTGAGATCAAATTCTGAACTTGTTAAAATTATGAAGTTAGTTGTTCAGAAGCGAAAAAGAATTAACATACACAACCTCCCATTCTTTTGTATTTTTCTCACCTTCAGGACATACTTATCCCTCGTAATCCCTTGTAATTGTATGATGACCAGAATTAGCTTCCTGCGTGAATACTCGTCTTCTGTTGAAGAAACATGACTTAACTCACCGCACCAATTTCATAAATAACTAGATAGAAAAAGGTTGGGTGGGACGTACTTGTTCCTTGTAACCCCTAATTTTTGTGTGATGGCCGTAATTAGCCGACCGTTCGAGTATTCGTTAATCACCCAAAAACATTCTCAACACATCAAACTTATTTTTCTCTCCCTCGTACGATCGAAAACCCTTTGCAAAAGAAAATTATTTTATCTGTTATACCGTGATACAAACAAATGCTTTAAGCCTCAAATTATGAGTACATATAACATTTAACTGCTAGAGTGCGATCTAAGCAATCGTTCAATAAAATCAATCAACCAATACATAGTTTTCTACGAAGAACTACGTTGCTTTAAATTTCTCTTTGCACCCGAGGATACGTAGGAGCGAGACCAACTTTCTCATCAAGCACCCTAATAAAAAACCTTTTTACGGCCTCTTTTCTTTTCCTTATTGAATTTTTATTACTCGAAGAAAAAAATAATGAAAACTAACATTCTATTCACAAATCTAAATAAATGGTTCCCATTAGGCACGATAAATGTGAGGGGTGCTAATACCTTCCCCTTGCAGAATCGACTCCTGAACCCAAATTTTGTTGTGAGACCATCTTCTCTTTTCTTTTAAGGTTTTTGTTGACATTTTTCATTCCCTTCTTTGGAATAAATAATGTTCGGTGACAACTTTGTTCAATCATCTGCGAGCGTGCTACACGCTCGTTGGTCGTATTTTTTGAGATGAGATAGTAACTATGTGCAAATAAAGTAAATAACAATAGGACGAGTGTGTGTGTGTGTGGGGGGGGGGGTTCAAGGTTTATTTGGTTCGCAAATAAAACGAAAAAATATTTGGAATAAAGTTCAATAACTAAAGGCGATTAGATCTTATTTCGACTCCCCTACTCATTCTTATGCATTAATCAAATTTATAATATGTTAAGTATTATGACGAATTAACACGACCATTGCACCTAATTCCATGGTGTACAACTCACTAATATACACAACAATTCCCTAATTCCTTAGGCCAATTCAGATTTAAATTAGGTGTTCTAAGTTCGTTATTCAAAAGCTACAACTTATAATTACCTATTACTAATTAATTATTAATTTGAATAATCGCCAGAGATGGGATCAATAGACTAATGATCAGATATCCATACTCATCTAATATTAATTCATGCATTCGTCAATACATAAAATGCATTAAGATCAAGAATAATTAAATATTAACAATGACATAAAACAATTCAATTGACATCAAACAATCATATGACCCAAAGAGTACAAGAAGGTTTATATAAAAAAATATTGATGACTTCTCAACAGGTGTACCGATCGATAATATCAAAGTAATAAAAATAAAGATCATATCCATAGGGATTGCTATCTAATAAAGTTATGATTGTGTGAATTTAAAAGTAAAGATGGGTGTGTGTGTGGGGGGGGGGGGGTTGCGAGTTATTTTTGAAAAGTAAAATTTCTAAATTCAATACGAGAAAGCGACTAGGTTTTGTATGAATTCCTTGTTTATCCTTTATTGATGTTTAATGCATTATATGGATGATAAAGTCGTTATATTTTTATGATGAACTAACAAGACCACTATAACCAATCCCTTTGGTGTACAACTCACTAACTTCTACTAGAGGTCTCCTATCCCTATTCAACCGGAGTAAGTGAAATGAGAAGTTGTCACATTACGTTAACTCAAATGCCACTACTAGAGGCCGCCTATCCATATTCAACCGGCGTAAGTAGACTAACTGTCCTATGTCAGACTCATAGGCTTAGGGTCAGTAATATGTACTCGTCTAAAATAATAAAATTAGTGCATCCACAGATAATAAGCATTACGAACAAAAGCAATTAAATAAAAATATAACTTCAGTTATCCATATAACATCAAATTAAACATATGATCCAACAGGTTCAAAACAAGTTTATCAAGCAAAACCTAATCTAGTGTAATTTAGTTACTCATAGTAATACACTAAAATACCAAGCAATCAGATGTAGATAGCCTGTGAAATCCTTGAAGATTTTGGCCCCAAATGACTTCTAATGCTCTCAAAATCATCCTCCGGGTAACTTTTTCTTCACTTTCAGTCAAAACTGTAGAACCCCTAATTATGTACCAGAAAAGCCTTTTTATAACGAAAGAATGCGTCAGGACGTGTCAAAATTTGTCCAATTTTTTAGTCCATCATGCCCATGATGCCCAGTATCGCGCGCGATGCAACTCCATCGTGCCCAAGATGCCGTGCGAGAAGCGAAGAAATTTTTAAACCAATCTGGAAAGTTCTCTTGAAAAACGTAATACATTTTTTGGGAAGTACAAAAGATGTTTTTATTAATTTTTATCAGAATTTAAAATTTTCCTCATATTTTTTCTTCAATATCTTTTTTTTCTCCCTCTCTCTCTATGCTGACATGTTTTTATTAACTTTTTGTTGATGACAAAAGGGGGAGAGAATCATTGAAGTATTTAAAGAGGATAAAAGTATTATTGAATGCTTTAATATACTTGAACCCTTATCATAATCCATTTTATGCTTAAATATGAACATTATTTTCTTATGTTATCAAGATAAGTTTAATTAACTTGGATATGACTTAGGGGGTGCTTACAAAACCCAACCTTTGAACTATTAGACTCAGGGGGAGCTTACAAACCTCAAACACTAATATTGTTAAGTTAGTTAAACTGACCAACCATTATTCTTAAATACCTTTGTTTGTCATCATCAAAAAGGGGGAGGTTGTTGGAACAAAAATTGTTCACATCCCTTAGATTTTGATGATAAGAAAATACGTAAATAATAATTGGGTATACTAACATATATTCAAGTGTGCAGGATCATAAGCTTAAAATTCTACTCAGAATTGACCCTAATGAAATCATATGTGGAGATGCTAAAATAATAAAATTAGTGCGTCCACAGATAATAAGCATTACGAACAAAAGAAATTAAATAAAAATATAACTTCAGATATCCATATAACATCAAATTAAACGTATGATCCAACATGTTCAAAACAAGTTCATCAAGCAAAACCTAATCTAGTGTAATTTAGTTACTCATAGTAATACACTAAAATACCAAGCAATCAGATGTAGATAGCATGTGAAATCCTTGAAGGTTTTGGCCCCAAATGACTTCCAATGCTCTCAAGATTGTCCTCCGAGTAACTTTTCCTTCACTTTTAGTAAAAAATGTAGAACCCCTAATTATATACCAGAAAAGCCTTTTTATAACGAAACAATGCGTCAAAATGCGTCAAAATTTGTCCAATTTTTTAGTCCATCATGCCCATGATGCCCAGTATCGTGCGCGATGCAACTTCATCATGCCCAAGATGTCGTGCGAGAAATCCAGAAGCTTTCGTCTTTTTGTGCCCCCTTTTCCCAGCTTTTGTTATTTTCTCCATTTCTCTTCACTTGGTCAATCTTGGCTATTCTATGGCACTTTTGCTTCTCTTTTACTTGATATTTCACCGAAATCACTCCAAATACTCCTGAAAAACATGTAATGATAGAGTTTCATCACAACCATATACTTGTCCTCAAGTAACTTGCTTGCTACTGCACATTTCAACAGAAAACAAAATGCTACTATAACCAATGAACATCACATTTTTATTATTACCTGGTCATCACTTCTGCTCCTAGCTTCAATCAAGAAAATTTAGAAAAATACTTCCAAATAAACAAGTACTCAACCTGTCTCTCATCTCACTATAATTTCACTCATAATGATAGGGGAATTTCTCAATCAACATACAAAATATTTTATATTAAATTTGAAAGATTTCTAAATAAGTCGATCAAAGTTGTTTAAACACACACTTTCTGAGGGGTTTATAGGTTGCACGAGACTTTATGTTAAGGTAGGATAATTTATGAGAGTAAGCTTAAATCTTTGGAGTTAGGTACCTAGTTTTTCTTATGTTATCAAATTCCCTTTCATAAAAATCTTTGCTTGTTATATCGGTATTAGAGATTCACATTCTATGGTCTTTTTCATTCTTATTATTTTACTTTTTCTCTCTTCATTTTTTAAAGAAGTTGTAATAACTTCTTTATTACTTTTTTTACAATTTTTATTTTTATTTTTGATCAATTTCTCTAGTACCCCAATCCCAAACTTAAACTTTGTTCACTTCTAAGACTAACCCCAAATTTATTATTTTTCCTGCAACTAGGAAACTAAAATTTTTGAGGGTAGAAATATAACTACTAGAAATACATGGATTACCTGCGAATTTTCCTACAGTTTTGTCTGCGAATTCATATTGTTAAACATTGTTTCCTACGAAATATGAGGTAGCAGAAAATTCTACAGGAATTCTTGAGACTTTACCTGCGATTTTTGATTTAAAAATAATATATGAATTTTCCTGCGATTTCTTTTGCAGGAAATAGTTATCCATTGAAACCTCAAAATCCTTTAGAAATTCTATGGCATGCTTATTTTTAGGTTTTTTTTCCTGATCTAATTTGAGCTAGAAATGCGTTTTGATGATTAATCACCAAACACTTTCTTCACATCGCAATCTATAAAAAAAATCATGAGTGTATCTTCAAGGTCTTAAAGATTTGTGTGTTTTGCATTTAACTTATTTACTGTTGCAGATCATGATCAGAGTGGATAAAATCCAATTGCTATTTCTGCGTGTGCCTGTGTATGTGTGTTTCAGAAAGTAGGTTGGAGTGATAAGGCAAGAAATTGGTATGTTGGTATCACTTGGTATGAATTTTAAGTTTCAATTTCTTCTCTAGTCAATTGTTTGCTTCTCATATTATTATTAACTATTTCAGCTAGGTGTTAAATTCTAGTGTGAGAACTTAGTCTCACTTGTTAATAGAGTAAATGTTGTGATCTCTTCTTGGTAACAAGTTTTTTAATCTATGCAACTTCTCCTCATGCTAATGTTGTTTGGTTGGCTTTCTTTTTTGTTGTGATTCTCATCATCAACTATGTACCTTTGAGTGCTTAATTTCTAGCTTTTTAAAGCTCCATTTACTTTATTTGTATTAGTTTCTTATTTTCTCTTAAAAAAAGAATTAATTAAAAAATGCATGATTTTTCGTTGATTTTTGGGATTGCAAGTGTTGTGTAAGTAATTTTTTTGTTCTCTTGACTAAATATTTGTGTTGTGATGTGGATGACTTTCTTTGCATTCCTAGTATTATAAAGTGGAATTGATTCTAAAGTATGCATAATTTGTGGTAGATCATTATCCTTGGTGAGAATTTGAGCCTTATAATAGATGAAATATAAATTTTTATTTATTTTTCTTTCTTGTGTGATTTCACTCATGTTTATTAGTTACTCTAGAACTTGACCCGATTCTTGTTGAAACTTTTTGTTTGCATGTGCACACTGGTATGATAAAGGCATCTTATTTTCGTTTTATTTTTAGCCACTTAGCCAAATAAGTCAACTTTGGAATTATCATCCTTGGTTTGAAGCTCCTTTGAGCCTATTTATTTCATTTTTTGTTTATAACTCAATACAAGTTTAAAAGTGAAAAAAAATGTTATACCCTATTTGAGGGGATGAATGATTCTTGTTTGGAGTTTGTGTGTTGAATTATTATATTTGTGATATTTTAAAACTTTGCAGAAAAAAGAAAGAAAAAAAATGAAGAAAAAAACGGAAGAAAAGTCATGTTCCTATCGTATTCCTTATGAAAAAAAATGAAAAGAAATAAAAAATAAAAAGAAAAGAGAAGAGAAAATGGTTATAAAGAATTTGAGGGAAAGTGAATTAAATACTATTTAGTTCGACTTCCAGAGTCCATTTCTATTCTCTTTAATCCTTTTAAATATTAGCTTAGTACCCCTTATGATTTTTCTCACCCTTACATTGCCATGTTACAATTCGAATAAAGTCATTTTGGTCTTTGTTTGCATGTATTTCAAATGTGAATTTTAGAGTCTGGTCAAGCTAATGGTAGTGCTAGCTTTCATGATATGCTTTGAGTGTAAATAGATAACCTAAACACTTGAGAGTTGAGAGAATTTTATCTTGTGAGGATCTTGCTACTTATGATGTATTATTTGGTAAATTGTCCTTTTATTTGGTTTGATTGTTACATGAAGTTACTCATTAACACCATATTCCATGAAGCTTATAATGAGAATTTTTCTTATCCCTATGTGATTCTGAAAGTTGTTGAAATTGCATGCTATGTTTTTTTTCTTATTTTTTTATTTTGAATTTTGAAGTTAGAGTTTTTCTCGGAGTGCAAAAGTTCAAGTGTGAGAGAATTTGATCAGTGCATTTTGATGCACTATCTTTTACATTGATAAGAGAAAAAGCTATAAGCTTGATGTTGAAGTCAAAATCCAATTTGGAGTGCAGATGAGTCAAATTATTAGTTTTTGTAACAGACTTAATAAAATAATTAGTTTTTGGATAAAATTTATGTTTATCTGGCTCGGTGCTCTTAGAGTCTGATTTTTTTTGTTGGTATTATTTAAGCTAACACACAGTACTACTGTTAGATGTTCAATTTACACGAAATTAGAGTAGGCTGATACGAATTCTATGGAGAGCTAAACAACCAAAGGTTGATCTATTGATTTTAGATTCCATCAAAACTTTGAGGTTATTATAATTTCCAATTCAATTACGATTCCTTTTCAATTATGTCTATGAATCTCATTTAATTAATTCGACTTATTATATCGACTAAATTCAATTATGTCTATCAAACCACCAAGAATTAGTGGGAACATCAATTAAGTTAGACTTAAAATAGACAAAAGCTAAATGATTACCTCCAGATTTGTTCTTGTTGTCTAAGCAAGATTTAAAAGTATGACAATCAGTTTTCTTATGCCATTTTTCTTTACACCAAAAGCATCAAAAAGATTTCTTGAAAGCAACCGGGTTAGGACCTCCAATGTCATAGTGTTGAGCATTGAGTGTTTTCCTAAACTTAGGATGTATATAAGAAGCACTATGAGTATTTTTTTTACAAGAATTCTTATCATAATGGAGTTTAGCATGAACAATCAAGAGGCCTAAATCACTTATTTTCTTATTGAGTTTCTCTTCTACAGCTACACACTTGGTAATAAGGTTATTGTCGGTCCAATTCTCACAAAAGGTATTATAGGCATTTTTGACGAGTTATATTATATGGTGTTCCACATGTCAGTTTGCACTTTCTTGCGGTTCTCTAAATCCTTCCTTCAATATCTTGGGTTAAAAACTCCCATATTTTTTTTATCTTTAAATATCACATAATTTGAATCCGTGGAGTTCAAATCACTATTGAAACATACATGAACGATGTGATAATCAATACCAAATTAGTCTTTTTCAAGGTTGTTGGAAAAAGAGGTGGAAAACAAATGTAAAAAGACTATAAATAATATAATGTAGAATATAAAACATACAATTATTTTTCATGATGCAATTGAGACATACATGAATGATTTTATTGAAACATACAAAGTTGCAACCATAGTTCTAACTTGTTTTATTTAGGATACATAAAATATGATACTTGTCCTTACATACATTTATTATTTGAACACAAATCCAGTTTGAACATGAAGTTAGCATCTAGATGACACAAGGACGGTCAACAGAATAATTAGGCACCCAAGCAGCAGCCTTATTGCCAATGAAATGGCAAACAGAAACAGTTCCAGGGCTGACTTTGAGAGCTTCGTAAAGCAACTCAGGATTCATACCTCTTGTATCATGATGACAAACGGTTAAAGCCTTTGCTTTGCTTCCATCAGGTGCTGCCAACGAGACCACGTAAGCAGTTGTTTCACGCACTTGGTGGCAATTGAATACAACTTTTTTAAAATTCAATCGATGACACATCACTGTATTTTCACCAACTTTTTTTACTTCCTCCACAACATATTGGTCTTCATTTTTGTCGAAGGTACTTGAAATAGCCTTAATCTTTGATGTTCTAAAATGTGAAATGACATGATCAATCATAGATTCTAAAGATGATACACAATGTTTGTGTTCTCCTATAGCAGTTGGACTATTACAAAAGTCATCCAGACTTTGTCTTTCTTTATTCTCCAGCCATATGGAATCTGTCACACCTTGTCTTGGTTCTGTGAATGGCCGCACCATCTTTGCAACAGACTGACTGTTACCCAATACTATTTTCTTTCCAGGATAAAGATCATGTGGAAAAAAAAGTGTCGAGTATTGGTTTAATTCTTCGACTCTAATGGGTAGGCTATTAGTTTTTCCATCTGCCACATGAAACAACATATTATAATTACTTCAAAAACCATGATAAATAGTCTTATTATGAGACAATATTTCGTTATATAATTCATGTTACTAACAAGGAAGCAAAAGATCTGAAAAAGCCTCAGGGAGAGGAGTGTTTGGCCACACATATTTCCAATAATCTTCTCCGGATGGTATGGCACCGGTTCTCACAAAAGTCAACTGTAAAAAAAATAATTCACATTTTATATATTAGTGTTGAATTCAAAATGATTAAACAGTTTTTTCCTCATTCCTTCTTATAAACTAGTCCATGACAATTTCAACCCAAAACCAAATATAAAATAGAGTAGAAAATAGATAACTTACACAAAAGAGAGCCAAAACCGTGATATGTGAAAACTCCATTTAGCTAGTTAATACAAACAAGTGGTAACTGTCAAGACTTTAGTGAGTGTGTATGAAAGTGTTACAACTTTCTCATTATTTATAGGTAAATACATACAATATAATTGCATGCAAAACTTGTCTTATTGATCATATTCATTCCTCCAAGTGGTAACAAACTTTATGCACGTGTCATCCATGCAAAACAATTGCATTATCTCCTCATTCTTTGCAAAGTTTGTGTGTGGTTTCGGTTTTTGTCTAAACTTACAAACTTTTTGTGCAAATGCCGTCCATGCAGGAAGATGCCATTAATTACTATCCAAACTTTGATTCTCCTTGAGCATAGCATGTGCATAATATTTACTCATTTACTGCATTATTTTACACAACTGTTTTAAACACTCCAATACTTTATTAAAGTGCCTCAAGATATTCTTTTATTAAATACAGTATAATTTAAAGACAATATTATTTTCTTTTTTATAAAATGAAATATAGCTCAATATGTTGAGCCTTAGTTAATATTTTGCTTTGCATTAAAAAGTTTATAACAATACTTAAAGCGTTTTATTTATTTATTTACTAGATGTCTATTTTTAAAATGTCATATATAACATTCTTATTATAATAAAAAATAGTAGAAATTGGACCACCAAAATTAGTAATCAACAAATCTCGTGGTATCTCGACTATATATTCATCATTAGTGTCTCCGATATTTCCATTGCTAATTTCCAAAATCCATTACGAAAAACTCTTTCTCTCTTCGGAATCTATATCTTTGGTCATAAAAAAATTTATATGGTATATGAGTATATGTAGATGGCAATGTCTATCTACTTTGCATTTTTTCACTCCTAAATTGTAAACAACCTTTTTTAATAAAAAATAATAATTTATATTTTACTGTTTTAAGACTGCTTAAAATAAAATGGTCATAAAATAATTTTAAGTTTAATTATAATTTTCAAATAGACATGAAAATGCTTTAAATTCTTTCTAAAGTATAATTTTTATTATATCTACAATTACATGTTACAAAATTAAATTTAAAATAAAAAATTTAGACAATCAATTTTCTGCTACAATATAAATTCCTTTACATACAAATTTTATACAATATATTAATAAATTATATTTAATTATCATTATAAAAAAACTCAATTGAATTAAATAATTTCCATATATGTAAAAAATAATTTTTTTAATTCTGTTTTAGATTAAAGATCCATTAGGATTTCTTTGTTTTCTGTATTTAATGAGCTTTGGCGTGGCCATAAGAATTATATTTATAACTAAATTCAGAATTTAACTATATTGAAAATAAATAAATAAAATCAATTGAATTAAATAATTTGCATATGTTGAAAATAAATGACATAGTCAAATACACACAAACACAATACTCAATTTATTCTATAACTACCAAAATATATTACAATATTGAGAGATTCATTTTAAATTTTAATGTCTATCATGATGATTATTTATACGATATTTCAATTTTAGAATTTACACGTCCTTAATCCACAAAATGATGAAAAAAACATTCTTAAGAGGGTATTAAAAATTATAAATTTTGATGCACTTATTTTACATTTTTAATTTAATTTTAATATACTATCTTTTATATATATATATATATATATATATATATATATATATATATAATATATATATATATATATATATATATATATATATATAAAGTATATATATATATATATATAGTATATATATACTTATATATATATATATACTTATATATATATATATATATATATATATATATATATATATATATATATATAAATATATACTATCTTATATTTATATATATATATATATTATATAATATATATATATATATATATATATATAAATATATACTATCTTATAAATATATATGTATATATATATATATATATATATATATATATATATATATATATATATATATGTATATTATATACATATATATATATATATATATATATATATATATATATATATAATATATATATATATATGTATATACATATATATATATATATATATATATATATATATATATATATATATTATATATATATATTATATATATCTATATATATATATATATATATAATATATATATATATATATATATATATTATGTGTGTGTAAACATGTATTTGTCTATAAAATAAAAATATACTTTTATATATGATTAATTCATATCATTGTTTCAATTATAATTTACAATATTATACCAAGTATATTACGACGGTTTGTGTGGCGATTATTGTAAAACCGCCATTGTTTTGAATCATAGCAATAATCTTTGTTTCTCTATTTATGTTTAGTGGCATGGTCGGTGGTATCAAGTGATTCATGTAATTTATTAAGAGTATTATGATGAAGTTCAAACCTAACCAATGGTTTACGCATGCTAAGAATGAATCATTTCAAAACTTGATTCAGAGAGACGTACAATCATAAAAGAGACTCAATAATCAAAATTAAATCAAAGGTGAAAGCGATAAGACAACCAACAAAATAATTGTATTAAAGTGTTTCCCCTTAATGTATTACGAACATGCAACTACAATAAGTTTTTCTAAATTTTGTTGCTTTGATTTTAACTCCAAATTAATTAAAGAGTTATGCTTTGCCTGGAATTGAAATTTTGTTGCAAAGAAGTAATAAAACATTACAAGAAAATTGACTTCTTGTGACATTCAAAATATGTCACTAAAAGTTAGTAATCTATAGGTAGATGTCTATTAGATTTTGAGTGGCACCCACATTTGGTGTCAACTATAAGGGGTGTGGTGTGACACCAAATTGAATGTCACAATAACTTTTAGCTACAGTTAAGTTTTTACCTAAAATTACAACACATGTCATTATATATCACGTGAGTATTACAAGTAATAGAAATTATACCTAGAAATTATTTTCTTTTAGGTGTCACTAAAACTTCAATAAATAAGATTTTTATCATATCAAAATATAATAAATTTATAATTTTACTTTTAAATTTAATTGAGGAATATTAGTAATATTAAAATCAAATTGCTTATTATAAATATTTTAAAATACATTAAGAACTAAGACAAAGTTAAATAACTAAAATTAAACAATTGTCCCATTTTCTTTTAAATTCAAATATTTCAACATATAGAGAGTTTAATTCATCTTACAAAAAAAATCACCTATATTTGTATTTTAATATTCTTATATCTTCACTTTCATATATCTATAATTCTGAATGGTCTTGTATCTTCACTGAATCTAAATTGTACCTGAAATAATAAATAAATATTTATTAAAATATGTACTTTGAAATAACTCCATTTACATGAAATTTTAAATAGAAAAATCATCATTAGAATATTTTCTAATTAAAATTAAATCTAACAATGATTTTATAGTCCAAGTTAAATATATGAATTTGTGTCAGAAATTAAACAACTTATGTAATCAAATCAAACTTTATTTTAAGAGCAAATTCTCTAATATGATTTTTGGTTTATTTACAATTTAGTTTTTACTGAACATTACTTTATATATCTGAATCTACATTGTATCTGAAATAATAAATAAACTAGATGAAGATCTGTGCGGGTGCAAATAGTTTATTTATATTTTATTAAATTTTAAATATGATAAGAATTTAGTTTGACATAATATAATTATTAAATTTATTTTACAATAATTTATTATGAATTATAATTGAAACAATGATATGAATTAATCACATAAAAAATATATATTTATTTGAAAGAAAAATATATGTTTGTAAATATATATATATATATATATATATATATATATATATATATATATATATATATATATATATATATATATATATATATATATATATATATATATATATATATATTGTTTACCATGTTACCCTTTTAACAAAAAACTAAGTGGACGTCCCGGATCACTTGTCTTTATTTCAATGGGTTTTAGAAATTGGAAGAAAGTTAGGAATGGAAAACATTGTTCCTTTCTTAAACACATAGGGAAGGATCCTTGCTCACCACACAACAATGTAATGAAAGCTTGTCAAGACTTGTTGAATCAAGATGGTCATATTATAAATGTTATTCAAGTGCAAAGTTCAAGTCAAAGAATGAATAATCGGTTATGACTCAAGACTTCAATTGACACTGTTCGTTGGTTAACACTACAAGCTTTTGCTTTTAGGGGTCACGAAGAAAGTAGCAAATCAAGAAATCAAGGTAACTTTCTTGAGTTATTGAAACTTTTAGCATCCTACAATGATGAAGTTGCAAAAGTTGTGTTGAAAAATGCTCCACAAAATTGCAAGTATACTTCACATCAAATTCAAAAAGAGCTCTTGCAAATTCTTTCTAGTAGGGTGAAAAAGAGTATTCGTGAGGAAATTGGTGATTCCAAATTTTGTATCGTTGTTGATGAAGCTCGTGATGAGTCAAAAAAGAAACAAATGGCTCTTGTATTAAGATTTGTTGATAAAGTTGGTTTAATACAAGAGAGATTTTTTGATGTGGCACATGTTAAAGACACCACATCTTTAACTCTTAAGGAAGCAATATGTGATATACTTTCTTGACATAACCTTAATGTTTCCAACATTCGTGGCTAAGGGTATGATGGTGCTAGAAATATGAGAGGAGAATGGAATGGTTTACAAGCCCTCTTTATGAAGGATTGTCCTTATGCATACTATGTTCATTGTTTTGCTCATCGATTGCAACTTGCATTAGTTACATCATCAAGAGAAGTCAAACCTATTCGTAAATTTTTTGAGAAGCTGATCTTTGTTGTGAATGTTGTTTGTTCTTCTACAAAGTGTCATGATGAGTTACAAGCTGCCCAATTAGAAGAAATTTCTTATTTGTTAGAGATTGATGAGATTGTAACTGGTAAAGATGCAAATCAAGTTGGTACATTGAAACGAGCTGGAGATACTCGTTGGGGATCACATTACGATTCAATTTCTAACTTGATAAACATGTATGAAGCAACTTGTTTAGTTTTAAATTTTTTTGCAAAAGATAGAGGGAGTTATGCTACACGTGGGAATGCAGATAGTTGTTACAATTACTTGAAGGCGTTTGATTTTATATTTATTTTGCACTTGATGAAAGAAATCATGGGAATAACAGATATGCTTTGTCAAACCTTAAAAAAAATCAAGATGTAGTTAATGCTATGAACTTGGTTCGTTCAACAAAACCTCTTATTCAAGGTTTGAGAGAAAATGGTTGGGATATATTGTTTACTAAAGTGGTATCTTTTTGTGAAAAGCATGGTATTGAGATTCCTGATCTTAATGATGTTCATTCAACAACAAGATTTGGACGCTCCCGTCTTGAAGAGAATCAAGTCACAATTCAGCATTACTTTAAAGTTGAAATCTTTTTCACTACCATTGACAAACAGTTACAAGAGTTGAATAGCCGATTCAGTGAGCAAGCAATGGATTTGTTAACTCTCTCTTGTTCTTTATCTCCTAAGGATGGATATAAAGCTTATAGCATTGATACTATTTGTTCTTTAGTTGAAAAATATTATCCTATGGATTTTAGTGATCAAGAGAAGAATAATTTGCAATTTTAACTCCAACATTTTCTATTTGTTGCTCGTCAAGCATCAAACTTGAATAATTTATCAACTATTCAAGAACTATGTTCATGTTTGGTTGCATCTGGACAGGCTGAAACTTACTTCTTGATTGATAGACTACTTCGTCTTATCATAACTCTTCCCGTTTCTACGGCCACAACTAAGGGGTCTTTTTCAGCAATGAAAATTATTAAGACTAAGTTGATAAACAAGATGGATGATGGATTTCTTGGAGATAGCATGACAGTATATATTGAAAGGGAGATTAGTGCAAGCATTAGTTCAGAGTCAATTATTGACGATTTCAAGTCACTCGGAACGCGTAAAACATTACTTTAAGGTAGTTTTAAGTCATGTAATTTAAATTTTTAGTAATTAACTTTGTATTTATTTTAACTTTAATGTTTTATTTAAAATATTATTTACATTTTATTTATAATCTTTATTTTACGTTAGCGGTCATCCCAAATTTTTTTATCTGGCTTCGCCACTATATATATATATATATATATATATATATATATATATATATATATATATATATATATATATATATATATATATATATAAAGTGAATAAGAAATATGTTAGAATCATATAAATACAAGATAAAACATTAAAACTAAATTGAAAATGTAAAATAAGTGCATAAAATTTTATAATTTTTAATACCCTCTAAGAATGTTTCTTCATCATTTTGTGGATTGAAGATAATGTAAATTCTAAGATTCAAACATCATATAAATAATCATCTTGATATATATTAAAATTTAAAATGAACCTCTCGATATTCTAATATGTTTTGGTAGTTATATAATAAATGACTATGTCATTTATTTTCAACATATATGCAAATTATTTAATTCAATTAATTTTTTATTTATTTTCATTTATTTTCAATATAGTTAAATTCTGAATTTAGTTATAAAGATAATTCTTATGGCCACGCCAAAGCTCATTAAATACAGAAAACAAACAAATCCTAATGGACTTTTAATCCAAAAAATAATTAAATAATAATTTTTAACATATATGCAAATTATTTAATTCAATTGAGTTATTTATAATGATAATTAAATATAATTTATTAATACATTAGGGAAAATTTGTACGTAAAAATTTATATTGTAGCTGAAAAATGATTGTCTAATTTTTTATTTTAAATTTAGTTTTGTAACATGTAATTGTAGATATAATTAAAAATTATATATTAGAAATAATTGAAAGTATTTTTATGTCTATTTGAAAATTATAATTAAACTTAAAATTATTCTATGACCATTTTATTTTAAGCGTTGTCATAATAGTTTTTGTACTATAGTTTTAAAACGGTTAAATATGAATTATTATCTTTTTCATGAAATAAATTATTTACAATTTTAGTGAAATATATCAATGTAGTTTCTTTATATAAAAAATTTATGAATGGAACGTTACACATTATAGTGAAATGAATATTAGAAATTTTAGACTAAAAATTATATTTTAGAAAGAATTTGAAGCATTTGTATTTCTATTTGAAAATTATAATTAAACTTAAAAACATTGTATGACCATTTTATTTTATAAGATTTTTTGTACTATAATTTTAAAATGGTTAAATATAAATTATTATTTTTTCATGAAAAAGGTTATTTACAATTTAGTAGTGGAAAAAATATAAAGTAGATAGACACTGTCATCTACATATGCTCATATACCATAATTAATCAAAGGTCAATCTTGTCACAGTATTACTAAAAGTATATATAATTCTATGTTGTTTGTAGAATTGTTGGCTTGGATTTGCTACTTATTTATAGTTTTAGAGAAGAAAATTTGACATTAAATTAGGTATTAAATATATACTTGTTTCTTCTATCATCCCAATTACATTATTGATTTTTTTTCTAATCATTGCGATATATTATGTGCAAATTGGTAAGTACTTTTGCCTTTTCCAATAATATATGAATAAAGATTGGTTGCATAATATTTTTAGAAAAATAGTGAAGATTTTGGCGGTTGTATATACCATATTATATCAAGTATATTATGACGGTTTGAATCATAGTCATGATCTTGGTTTCTATGTTTGTGTTTAATGGCGTGGTCGGTGGTATCAGTTGACTCATGTAATTGATTAAAAATATCATTATGAAGTTCAAATCTAACCAATGGTTTATGCATGTTAAAAACGAATCATTTCAAAATTTGATTCAGAGAGACATGCAATCATGAAAGAGACTCAATAATCGAATGTAAATCAAAGATGAAATCGGTAAGATAATCAACAAAATAATTGTATTAGGGTTTTCCTCCTTAATGTTTTAGGGACATGCAACTAGAATACATTCTTCTAAATTCTGTTGTTTTGGTTTTGACTCCAAATTAATTGAAGAGTTATGCTTTGGTTGAAATTGAAATTTTATTACAAAAAATAGTAAGACACTACAAGACAAATTGACTTCTCTTAACATTCAAAATATGTCACTATAAATTAATAATCCATAGGTAGATGTCTAAAAGACTTTGAGTGACACCCACCTTTGGTTTGAATCATCTGTTAAATTTGATTTGAATCAAACAGGACGAGCTAATTGGAAAAATAATGGAAAAATTGCATGATTTGAATCATGTGTAAAGTGTGATTCGAATCAATTGAGACAAAAATGATCCCAGAGTTTGATGATTTAAATCATGTGTAAAATATGATTCAAGTCAAATTATTTTGAAGTTTTCTGGTTTCCAACTGTCCAAAATGATTCGAATCAGGATTTTTATTTGATCCGAATCAAACACTCAAAATTCCAACTTTTCAAAATTAACGATGAAAATATTGAACACGCTGATAATGAATATATAGTCGAGATACCGTGAGATTTGTTGATCACTAACTTTGGTGATCCACTTTCTATTATTTTTTATTATAAAAAGAATGGTATATATGAAATTTTAAAAATAAGGGTCTAGTAAAGACTAAAGTTGCAAACTCTACCTAAATATTTGATATATCAAAAAAACGCTTTAAGTATGGTTATAAACTTTTTAAAGCAAAGCAAAATAGTAACTAAGGCTTGAGCTATAAACCCAACCGATTCATATTAAATATAATTTTCATTTTATAAACAGAAAATATATATTGTCTTTAAATTATATATTTGCCCGATACTGTATTTAATAAAAGAATATCGTGAGGCACTTTAATAAAGTATTGGAGTGTTTAAAACAGTTGTGTAAAATAATGCAGTAAATGAGTAAATATTATGCACATGCTATGCTCAAGGAGAATCAAAGTTTGGATAGTAATTAATGGCATCTTCCTGCATGGACGGCATTTGCACAAAAAGTTTGTAAGTTTAGACAAAAACCGAAACCACACAAAAACTTTGCAAAGAATGAGGAGATAATGCAATTGTTTTGCATGGATGGCACGTGCATAAAGTTTGTTACCACTTGGAGGAATGAATATGATCAATAAGACAAGTTTTGCATGCAATTATAGTGTATGTATTTACCTATAAATAATGAGAAAGTTGTAACAGTTTCATACACACTCCACTAAAGTCTTCACAGTTACCACTTGTTTGTAACTAGCTAAATGGAGTTTTCACATATCACGGTTTTGGCTCTCTTTTGTGTAAGTTATATATTTTCTACTCTATTGTATATATGATGATGTATATTTGTTTATAAGAATGAATGAGGAAAAAACTCTTTAATCATTTTGAATTCAACACTAATATATAAAATGTGAATTATTATTTTCACAGTTGGCTTTTGTGAGTACCGGTGCCATACCATCCCATACCATCCGGAGAAGATTATTGGAAATATGTGTGGCCAAACACACCTATCCCTGAGGCTTTTTCAGATCTTTTGCTTCCTTGTTAGTAACATGAATTATATAACGAAATGTTGTCTCATAATAAAACTATTTATCATGATTTTTGAAGTAATTATAATATGTTGTTTTATGTGGCAGATGGAAAAACTAATAGCCTACCCATTAGAGTCGAAGAATTAAACCAATACTCGACACTTTTTTTTCCACATGATCTTTATCCTGGAAAGAAAATAGTATTGGGTAACACTCAGTCTGTTGCAAAGATGGTGCGGCCATTCACAGAACCAAGACAAGGTGTGACTGATTCCATATGGCTGGAGAATAAAGAAAGACAAAGTTTGGATGACTTTTGTAATAGTCCAACTGCTAAAGGAGAACACAAATATTGTGTATCATCTTTAGAATCTATGATTGATCATGTCATTTCACATTTTAGAACATCAAAGATTAAGGCTATTTCAAGTACCTTCGACAAAAATGAAGACCAATATGTTGTGGAGGAAGTAAAAAAAGTTGGTGACAATGCAGTGATGTGTCATAGATTGAATTTTGAAAAAGTTGTATTCAATTGCCACCAAGTGCGTGAAACAACCGCTTACGTGGTCTCGTTGGCAGCACCTGATGGAAGCAAAGCAAAGGCTTTAACCGTTTGTCATCATGATACAAGAGGTATGAACCCTGAGTTGCTTTACGAAGCTCTCAAAGTTAGCCCTGGAACTGTTTCTGTTTGCCATTTCATTGGCAATAAGGCTGCTGCTTGGGTGCCTAATTATTCTGTTGACCGTCCTTGTGTTATCTAGATGCTAACTTCATGTTCAAACTGGATTTATGTTCAAATAATAAATGTATGTAAGGACAAGTATGATTTTATGTATCCTAAATAAAACAAAGTTAGAACTATGGTTGCAACTTTGTATTTTTCGATAAAATCATTCATGTATGTTTCAATTGCATAATGAAAAATAATTGTATGTTTTATATTCTAGTTTATTTATTAGTCTGTTTGTTGGTGTACAAGGTGATAAAGATGAAAAAAACAAATAAGAGAAAGAGTAATAATAAATTTCCACTACTTTTAAAAGTTATAAAATGGTTGCACACAGACTGCAAAAAGAATAATAGTACTCACACCGCTCATTTGCTTAAATACAAGTGGGACTTAAAGAAAATACTAAAATATTACTAGTATCTAACAAACTTTGTCAACAAGTTTCTGAAAATGAATTAATTCTAGTATCATCATTTAATTCATATTTAGCTTAACAAAACCTAACAATATCAATTTCATCCCTCAAGCGGAGAAATTGATTTTTCTTAATCGACTTTGTTAGAACATCTATCAACTACTTCTGGATACAATAGAGTGTATAAAGGTTTGAAGTTTCTGGTTGAATACCAACCTGAAACCTAGGGAATAGGGTGGTGGGGGTGGCGGTTGTTAGGTTAGAGGGGTGGCCAAAGGGAGCACAGAGGCAGAGAAAGAAGAGAGGGTTAAGAGAGAGTAAGAGTGTAGAAAGATAAAATATAGTGAAAATGAGGGGGGAGCGTGGAAATGGATTAAATACCCCCCCCCTAATATGATGCTAAGTGAGAGACACATGAGTCTCTCCCAACCAATGAGACTGTTGACTCTGACCAGTCATTATGCATGCGCGTCCATCATGTGCTCCCATTAACTTGTAATCTGAATCCCTCATCCTGATTGCCTTGACTTAGTATGTCAATCGCACGACCCTTATGTCATATGCATATTTTCCGTTGAATTGATCCAACGTCCCTGGATGAGAGTCAACCGTTGACTCTCTTCATTGACCCTCTATCCAGCACCAGGCTTCAAAAGTAAATGTGTCTAGACCCCATTGCTTTTCACAACCCCCCCCCCCCCCCCTTTACCTAGCCCATTGCTATTTGAATACAAATTACACCCCCTACTCTATTAGTTTAATTTAATTAATTTAACTTGTTTTCTTAATGAATAATTTTATCAATTAATTTTTATAATTAGAATTTAATCAATAATTTATTAAAATAATTAATTTTAATAATCAAGGATTTACTTTATTTTATTTTTAATTACAAAAAAAATATAAAGTATGTTTTAACGATTAGGGTTTATTAGAATAATTCCATGATTAATTTTAGGGTTAGTATTTAGTCATTATTAAGATTAATTACGATTTAATCAAGATCATATCAAATTCGTCTATTAATCATGTTTATTATTCTCAAATAAAATCAATTATGTATATATATGTCATTTAATTAAATTTCTAATTAAATTAATTATAATATTTTTGCAAACTATAAGTTAAACAAAATCAATACCACAAATTCAAATTTTAAGTCCTCTGCCCTTTTGATTGAGGCATTTTCAAAATCAAACATTTCTCCGCCCCTGATGCATTGAGAACTTGCAATAATCTAAAAACAATCAAACAAACAAACATTTTCTAGAAGAACTACGGTATTCTGATCCTTAATCTAACATGTATGTACGTAGGCATAGAGTCGTAGCACTCTAGCGAGTACAATAACCAAAAAACCTTTTTTGTGTCTAACTTTATTAATCAATCGTTTTCTTTAAACAATAGTATTTTCTTTGTAAATAAATACCTTAAGCAAATAATAAATAATATGAGCAAACATTCCCTTAGAAACACAAACTAACCCTAGGATTATATGAGGATCTCATTGAATACAATAGAAGGGAGGGGTTCCTAACACATTCCCCTTACTTAACTGGCTCCCGAACCTTAGTGTCTCACCCTTAACTTGAGGTTTTATCATTATTTCCCTGTTCCTTAGGAACAAATAATGGATGATGACGACTCTATAATTTTTCAGCCTCAAACAAGCTTTTTTCCCATAACTACTATAGTTGAAAAAAGGTCTTTTTTGAAGACTAAATGTGAAGATATAACCTACTTGTGTCATTATAGGTATGGTGTCTTGAGCCTGTAGGGAATAAAAATGCTAGACAAGAAGCATGCGGTGAAAGGATTTCCTAGAATTGAAGATTCAAAACAAGTATATGTAGACTACATGGTAGGAAAGCAACATAGAGAAATAATTACAAAGAAGAGTGACCGAAGATCAACAAGAAGATTGGAGCTTGTACACTCTATCATATGCGGCCATATAAATCCCTTAGCTAACAAAAATGAGAGGTATATGTCGGCCATGGTTGTACTTATTAAGTGAAAAGTGAAAACAAGGTTTAGATGAAAACTTAAGAGTTTTGATATTTTATCTAGTCTTGATGACATTCATTCAGTCATCTATCAATTGAGAAGTCAAAAGACTTGATTTCTCAATCTCAGTGCATCATTCATTATGTTGTGTCATGTTTTAGAGGTTTAGAGGGTGACGTTCAAGAGTATTTTCGCCATCTAAATCTTTGTAGAATTTTAATTGTAATTGAGAATCATAAGTAAATGGTACAAGAGTGATCCATTTGCACCTGATTATCTTTTCATAATTACTCAACCAGTAAACCAATGCTTTTACAAGACATTTGCATTTTCTACTTATCACAGCATGTATTTCATTCTGTATAACGTTTAGAATACCAAATAGAGTAATTTTTCGGATCTACAAACATATCAGTTGAATCGATTTTCAAATGTAGGAAGAAGTAAAGGGCGGAAAATTTAAAAATCAAGCTTGCAGACGTCAGTATTCTTAATTTACGGTTTGGACAGTCTAACCTGGCGTGCTCATTTTATTTTTTCGAGTACTTTTTTGATCGCATTTTTATCAGTCTAGGCCTTTTTAATCGGTCATTTTTTACTTAAAAATTTGATCAAAACCTGTATATTTTCAAGAAGTTTATTTTAAGTTGATCGTTTTGATGCGTTCATTAAAAAAATTCGAGCATTTTTGCGTTTGATTTTTGTTCATTAAAAGGAATGAAGGATGTTGGATATGAGAAAATGACTCTTGTTCGGGAGGCAACATTCCATCTATTCTAAAATGTTTTTTCTTTTTCTTGAACAAATCTTCTAGTAGTTATATCTACTAGTTAGTGTCATTCTTTTGGTTGTGTTCTCTACCGTGTAAGAGATGTCATCTTCGTGTTGATCTATTTATGATATCTAGAAGGAAATTATTTATGAATACAATTTATGTTTCTATCCAAACAATGAGCTATTATAATTGAAAATATTAATATTAGGCAAGAAAGTATCATCTTCATGATTTGATTGACATTATTCTCATATATTTGACCTACATCCACAATCTTCATTAAGTACAGTCAAGAAATATTTATAGATGGATACACATTAGGGTAAATGTTAGATACCAAAAAGTGCTTATTTGAGCTATCAAATATGGGCATCTTTCACTCCGTTTCCTTGCTAAAGTGTTCGAAACCACCTTTGTTTTTTATGAATTGCAATACAATGATAAACGATCTTGGTACCTTTGATTTGTGTGTTATTGTACAGGAATTAGGCATGAAATAATAGAAAATGAAGCCACAAGAAAGTTGGCAAAGGGACCAAAGAAAGGATGCATTCATCAGCTTGCTCGCTAGGCGAGGGCTGTGGCGAAGGGCTCGCTAGGAGAGCGCCCAGCGAGAACCCAGCGAAAAGCTCCAGTATTTTACAGTGGCAAACATCAACAAACTCGCTAGGCGAGCTGCCAGCGAAGTGTGTAGCGAACACGTCCAGACTTGGTGAAAAGCGCAGCCAGCACTAACTCGCTAGGCGAGCCATTTGCGAGCTCCCAGCGAGCATTCCTGTAGCAAAACCTCTTAAGCTCGCTGGAGCGAAGGTTGAAGCGTGGGCTTCGCCTAGCGAACATGCCTGTCTGGCAAAGGTTATTTCTATGGGCGCAGGTGCCTCAGGTGCCTCATTTAGGGGCTCGTTAGGCGAGCCATTCTGCTCGCCTAGCGAGCATGACAGCTCAGTAGCAGCTCTATAAGTAGCAAGGGCTACTTTTTGGAGCCATACTTTTACACCTCCATACTTTTGTACTTTTTAGATATTTTTCCAGCATTGCTCTAGAGATCTTTTGTGACCTAGAAATCATTTCTCTTCATCTCTTAACAATCTTTCACAAAAAGAAGGTGGATTCCCATCCAATCTCGATTATTCGACTCGGATGTTGATCAACCTTCTTCCGAAACTTGTTGACCAAGCTACCATGAAAATGAGTAGCTAAGTTCTTCATTTTGTCAAGGTTAGATGTAGATGATCATAGCTTTGTGTGTAAATGGGATGATCTTCATTTGTAAACTCTTTAATGGTGAATATATGATGAAAACTTTGTTCTTATTGAAAACTCTTTGTGTTGGTTTATGATCGAGAGATGTTTACCAACTCTTAACCTAGGTTTTCATCCAATCTTGTTTGTTAGCTAGAGATAGTAATGAATGATTTTGTTCACCATAAGGTTGAACCAAAAAGTTGTCATTTTGATAGATTGTGTTAGAGATAAACAATGGATCAAAATGGGAAAACTCACAATGTGTGTTAGAGATAAACACATTGGGAGGACTTTGTGAAATAGTTTATCATCTAAAGGAGTTTATAAGTTTTGTTGATCGAACATATACATGCAAAGTGATCGTCGAACCCTAACTTTGGCAATATTTCTCAACTATTAAAACCAAAACTTTTACCGCATTTTATTACACTTTTATGCAAGATACCGTGACAAACACCAAAACCCCATTGTTATCTTAAGCTAAGAATTAAAACAACTGTCGAAAGGCGGTGATATCTCACAATCCCTGTGGAGACGATAACAAAAACCCGACACTTAAAATTACATTCAACAAAATGGCGCCGTTGCCGGGGATTGTGAATTGATATTGCGAGCATCGCAATAGTTGCTTAATTTTTTTTTTTAGCTTTCGAATTTTTGACTTGTGCTTGTAATTTGTTTGGTTTAGTGTGTAGTGTAACACCCCGAATATTGTTAGATTAATTTAAATATTATTTCAATATGATTGTTCGAAGGTAAAATGAATTATTAAATAATATTGGGAATTATTATTATTATTATAGATGTTATTTATTTTAATAATAATTTAATAAATAAAATAAATGGAATATGAAGAGTGGAAGGGTAAAAAGTGGAATTTGATAAAAGAGGCCAAAGTGAGAACTCAGGGTGGTTTTTTTCACGTATTTTGCCTCAGAGTCAGAGAAAGGGGGAAGCGCTGAAGAGAAAGAAAAGGAAGAGGAAAAGGCCAAAGATTTGCTCAGAACTTCCTTCAATCCAACGAGGTAAGGGGTCTGAACCTTATTAAACGATAATATGCGAACAAATTCACGGTGAAATATTGGGTGAACAAATTGGGATTCTAATCGAAGGAACTCGTAGAAATTATACGGAATATTGTTAGGATTTGTGAAATCGAATAGGGGACTATTAGTATTAGATGATATGAGTGATTTTTGTGTGAGAATTGGACTGTGGAAGGAGGGATTGGATAGATCTCGTAGCAGAGAAAGCCATTGCAGATCTGGGAGTTCTGGTTTCTGGTCATACGCGTATGGCACTAGGCAATACGCGTATGAAATGGTTGATACGCGTATGGCACTAGGCAATACGCGTATGGATGAGGAAGATGATGTTTTGAACGTGTTTTGGTCTCTGTTGGTACGCGTATGGGAATGGGATACGCGTAGCATACGCGTATGGGCAAGGCCAATACGCGTATGGATTTGGGCAGACGTGGCCAATACGCGTATGGGCCTAGGCCATACGCGTATGGGCAGACTTGTGGTTTTCCTGGGCTTTTGTTGTGCAGTTTTTGGTTGTTTCGGCTGAGCGAGGTCACTTAGCTGATGCATGATATACGAGGGATCTTTCCCGTTGTTTTGAGTAGTATAGATATTAGTAGAGTGTGCTAATACTGTGTTTGATTATGTGGAATGATGAGATCTGCTTTTGCGATAAAATGTATTAATGATGATGATAACATGACTATATGATGCTGTTGTTGCTATGTTGATTATGATGCATGTTGGTGTGCATGCATTCATGAAAGGCCGATGCCTAGTGATGAACGGACTGAGTTCCAATGATGTTGTTGACTCCGGGCTTGTTGAGAGGCTTGGTTCCTTGCGGGGAACTCGGATTCTATGGTGATGAATCTGGGAGTGGTGATCCTGTAGTTGGTCACCAAATGGGTATACCGAGTCGTGTTGAGTCATGCATGGGTGTGTACATTGCATTTGATATGTTGTTTTATTGATGTTCATGAGTATGTTGATTATGATGATTATGATGAACTGTGTTGGCATATGTGAAATATAATTATGTTTATAATTCCGTCGTTATATTATTATTTAATAATGTAATTCTCACCCCTTCTGCATGTGGTTATGTTCATCTATGATGGGCAATGTGCAGATAAAGAGGAGTAGCTATTGTTGAAGTTTGAAGAATAAGTGTAGAGTTATTCTACAGAGTCGAGTCAAATGCTCTGGTCATGTGACACCGGGGTTATGGGATTCGATAGATAATTGGTTATTATTTACGTTGTTTATGGTGACTAATATGTTGAGATATTTTGTCGAGATAATGTTGAAACATTATTATGAATTTTATATGACGAATGATAATATTTGTGTTGTTGTCCGCTGCGAAGTTTTAACTAAAATAAATAATATGTTTATGTTGTGATGCGATAAGTGTTATGTTGTAAGAAATGTAAACTCTTCTACATGTTGTACTTTGATAAGCTATTTAATATGTCGTTTGGGTAGAAGGGTGTTACATTAAGTGTATCAGAGCATGGTCAGTCCAGTCGAGTCATAATGTGATGTTTTCCCTGTTGGTCGATTAGTGTAGATGACACTGTCGATACTTAACGGCTGTGGTTGTGTTGTGCAGAGAGTATGGCTGGAGAAAACGACCTTGCGATTGCTGAGGCTCTGGCTGCTATAGCGCAGGCTATGCAGGCGCAGCAGAATCCGCCGGTCGACGAGTTTAAGAATTTGGGAAGGTTTCTGAAGAATAACCCTCCTACATTCAAAGGGCGCTATGACCCAGATGGTGCTCAGAATTGGCTGAGGGAAATTGAGAAGATTTTCCGGGTGATGACGTGTACTGAAGCACAGAAGGTGCAGTTTGGTACGCATATGTTATCTGAAGAGGCTGAAAACTGGTGGGATAACACTCGCCAGAGAATTGAAACACCAGGTACTGAGATGACTTGGGAAAGGTTCAAGACGGTCTTTCTGGAGAAATATTTTCCTGCTGATGTGCGATGTAAAAAGGAGATGGAATTTCTAGAACTGAAGCAGGGTAACATGTCTGTTGCTGAATATGCTTCGAAGTTTGAGGAGTTGGTGCAGTATTGCCCTCATTATAATGGTGCTGATGCTGAGGAATCCAAGTGTGTCAAGTTTGAGAACGGGTTGCGTCCCGAGATCAAACAAGGCATTGGTTACCAGGAGATTCGTAGGTTTCCTACACTGGTTAATAAGTGCAGGATATTTGATGAAGATAGCAGGGCTAGGACTGCTCATTACAAGAGTCTTAGTGAGAAGAAGAATAGGGATCGTGGCAGTCCTTATGCATCTCCGAATGGTAAAGGTAAGCAGAAAGTGGTAGATGAGAAGAAGCCAAGTGGGGGAGGATCTTCCATAACTGGTAAATGTTTCAAGTGTGGCGAGCCAGGCCACCGTGCTGATAGCTGTACCAAGAAAGTGCTGAGATGTTTCCGATGCGGTCAGGCTGGTCATAGAGTTACTGAATGTAAGGATGCTGGTCCGACATGTTTTAATTGTGGCGAGAAAGGCCATATCAGTTCGCAGTGCTCGAAACCGAAGAAGGCGGCTACTGCAGCTCATACTACTGGTAGGGTGTTTGCTCTGAGTGGGGTTGAAGCTCCTAAAGAAGATAATCTGATTAAAGGTACTTGCTTGATTAATAATGTTGAATTGCTTGCTATTGTTGATACTGGTGCTACTCATTCGTTCATTTCGTATGAGTGTGCGACCAGGATTGGTGTGATTATGTCGTCCCTAGGCGGAAGTATGGTGATAGATACTCCTGCTAATGGTTCTGTGAAGACTTCTGTTGTTTGTCGAGGTTGTCATTTGACGATCTTCGAGAGAGAGTTCGTGGTTGATTTGGTGTGCTTACCCTTGCACCAAATTGACATTATTTTGGGAATGAATTGGCTAGAATTCTATGGCGTGTTTATCAACTGCTATAGGAAGACGGTGCGGTTTTCTGAAGTTGGTGAGAATGATGAGGCAAGATTTCTATCTGCTAGGCAGGTGGGGGATTTTGTGAAAGATGAAGCTCAGATATTCGCTTTATTTGCGTCTCTGCAAGCAGATAAGAAAGTGGTGAGTGTAGAATTGCCTGTTGTCTGTGAATTTCAGGATGTGTTTCCGGAGGATGTAAGTGATTTACCTCCAGAACGTGAAGTCGAATTTGCCATTGACTTAGTACCAGGTACGAGTCCAGTGTCGATGTCTCCTTATAGAATGTCGGCAACTGAATTAGTTGAATTGAAGAAGCAACTTGAAGAATTGCTTGAGAAGAAGTTTGTGCGTCCAAGTGTTTCTCCTTGGGGTGCACCAGTATTGTTAGTGAAGAAGAAAGAAGGTATGATGAGGTTGTGTGTCGATTATCGGCAGTTGAATAAGGTGACTATCAAGAATCGGTATCCATTGCCGAGGATTGATGATTTGATGGACCAGTTGGTTGGAGCTCATGTTTTCAGTAAGATTGATTTGCGGTCAGGATATCATCAGATCCGAGTGAAGTCAGATGACATTGCGAAGACTGCTTTCCGTACGAGGTATGGTCATTATGAATACACTGTGATGCCGTTCGGTGTATCTAATGCTCCAGGTGTGTTTATGGAATATATGAATCGTATATTTCATCCGTACCTTGATGATTTTGTTGTGGTGTTCATAGATGATATATTGATATATTCTAAGACGGAAGAAGAGCATGCAGGACATCTGAGAATTGTTTTGCAGGTGTTAAGAGAAAAGAAATTATATGCGAAGTTATCTAAATGTGAGTTCTGGTTGAAGGAAGTGAGTTTCCTTGGCCATGTGATTTCGATTGGTGGGATTTCTGTTGATCCTGCTAAAGTTGATGCCGTATTACAGTGGGAGACTCCGAAGTCTGCTACTGAGATACGCAGTTTTCTGGGGTTAGCTGGTTATTATCGCAGATTTATTGAAGGCTTCTCTAAGTTGGCCTTGCCGTTGACGCAGTTGACTAAGAAGGGTCAAGTATATGTGTGGGATGCAGCTTGTGAAGCGAGTTTTGTTGAGTTGAAGAGGCGGTTGACCAGTGCTCCAGTGTTGATCTTGCCTAATCCTGGTGAGTCCTTTGTTGTTTATTGTGATGCTTCTTTGATGGGTCTTGGCGGTGTTTTGATGCAGAATGGTAAAGTTGTAGCTTATGCTTCTAGACAGTTGAAAGTTCATGAGAGGAATTATCCTACGCATGATCTAGAACTTGCAGCTGTTGTATTTGTATTGAAAATGTGGAGGCATTATCTGTATGGTTCCAGATTCGAAGTGTTCAGTGATCACAAGAGTCTGAAGTATCTGTTTGATCAGAAAGAGTTAAATATGAGGCAGAGAAGATGGTTAGAATTACTGAAGGATTTTGACTTTGAATTGAGTTATCATCCCGGTAAGGCTAATGTAGTTGCAGATGCACTGAGTAGAAAGTCTCTACATATGTCTATGATGATGGTTCGGGAGCTTGAGTTAATTGAACAGTTCCGTGATATGAGTTTGGGTTGTGAAGTCTCCGCTGATAGTGTAAAGTTGGGTATGCTGAAGTTGACTAGTGGAATTCTGGAAGATATTCGGAATGGTCAGCAAGTTGATGTCGCTCTAGTTGATCATATTACTATGGTTAACCAGGGTAATGGTGGTAATTTTGAGATTGATGAGAATGGCATCCTGCGATTTAAAGGAAGAGTTTGTGTTCCTGAGGTGTCTGAATTGAAAAAGAGTATTCTTGAAGAGGGCCATAGGAGTGGATTGAGTATCCATCCAGGTGCGACTAAAATGTATCAAGATTTGAAGAAGTTGTTTTGGTGGGCTGGTATGAAAAGAGATGTTGCTAAGTTTGTGTATGCCTGTTTGACTTGTCAGAAGTCAAAGATTGAACATCAGAAACCGGCAGGTATGATGCAACCTTTGAAGATTCCTGAATGGAAGTGGGATAGCATTTCCATGGATTTTGTGACGGGATTGCCGAGGACGGTGAAAGGTAATGATTCTATTTGGGTGATTGTGGATCGATTGACTAAGTCGGCGCATTTCTTGCCGATGAAGATTAATCACTCTTTAGAGAAGTTGGCAGAGTTGTATATTGAGGAGATAGTGAGGCTGCATGGTATTCCATCCAGTATTGTGTCTGATAGAGATCCCAGGTTTACTTCTAGATTTTGGGAAAGTTTGCAGAAAGCGTTGGGGACTAAGTTGAGGTTGAGTTCAGCTTATCATCCTCAGACTGATGGTCAGACTGAAAGAACAATCCAATCCTTAGAGGATTTGTTGAGAGCTTGTGTGTTGGAGCAGAGTGGTTCTTGGGATAGTTATTTGCCGTTGGTGGAGTTTACTTATAATAATAGTTTTCATGCTAGTATCGGTATGGCTCCATATGAAGCATTGTATGGTAGGAGGTGTAGAACTCCATTGTGTTGGTATGAATCAGGTGAGAGTGTTGTACTCGGACCTGAGATTGTGCAGCAGACGACTAAAAGAGTTAAGATGATTCAGGAGAAAATGAAGATTTCTCAGAGTCGTCAGAAGAGTTATCATGATAAGAGGAGAAAGGCACTTGAGTTCCAAGAGGGAGATCATGTGTTCTTGAGAGTTACTCCGACGACAGGTGTGGGTAGAGCTTTAAAGTCTAAAAAGCTTACTCCGAGGTTTGTGGGTCCGTATCAGATTTTGAAGAGGGTTGGGGAAGTGGCGTATCGGATAGCTTTACCGCCGTCGCTTTCTAATCTGCATGATGTGTTCCATGTATCTCAGTTGAGAAAATATATTGCGGATCCTTCGCATGTTGTTCAGTTGGATGATATCCAGGTGAGGGATAATTTGACCATTGAGGTGTTGCCAATTCGGATAGATGACCGAGAAGAGAAGACCCTGAGAGGTAAGAAGATTGCTCTAGTGAAAGTTGTTTGGGGAGGTCCAGCTGGTGAGAGCTTGACTTGGGAGCGTGAAGATCAGATGAAGGAGTCGTATCCGGCTCTATTTGCTTGAGGTATGTTTTCGAGGACGAAAACTTCTAAAGTGGGGGAGAGTTGTAACACCCCGAATATTGTTAGATTAATTTAAATATTATTTCAATATGATTGTTCGAAGGTAAAATGAATTATTAAATAATATTGGGAATTATTATTATTATTATAGATGTTATTTATTTTAATAATAATTTAATAAATAAAATAAATGGAATATGAAGAGTGGAAGGGTAAAAAGTGGAATTTGATAAAAGAGGCCAAAGTGAGAACTCAGGGTGGTTTTTTTCACGTATTTTGCCTCAGAGTCAGAGAAAGGGGGAAGCGCTGAAGAGAAAGAAAAGGAAGAGGAAAAGGCCAAAGATTTGCTCAGAACTTCCTTCAATCCAACGAGGTAAGGGGTCTGAACCTTATTAAACGATAATATGCGAACAAATTCACGGTGAAATATTGGGTGAACAAATTGGGATTCTAATCGAAGGAACTCGTAGAAATTATACGGAATATTGTTAGGATTTGTGAAATCGAATAGGGGACTATTAGTATTAGATGATATGAGTGATTTTTGTGTGAGAATTGGACTGTGGAAGGAGGGATTGGATAGATCTCGTAGCAGAGAAAGCCATTGCAGATCTGGGAGTTCTGGTTTCTGGTCATACGCGTATGGCACTAGGCAATACGCGTATGAAATGGCTGATACGCGTATGGCACTAGGCAATACGCGTATGGATGAGGAAGATGATGTTTCGAACGTGTTTTGGTCTCTGTTGGTACGCGTATGGGAATGGGATACGCGTAGCATACGCGTATGGGCAAGGCCAATACGCGTATGGATTTGGGCAGACGTGGCCAATACGCGTATGGGCCTAGGCCATACGCGTATGGGCAGACTTGTGGTTTTCCTGGGCTTTTGTTGTGCAGTTTTTGGTTGTTTCGGCTGAGCGAGGTCACTTAGCTGATGCATGATATACGAGGGATCTTTCCCGTTGTTTTGAGTAGTATAGATATTAGTAGAGTGTGCTAATACTGTGTTTGATTATGTGGAATGATGAGATCTGCTTTTGCGATAAAATGTATTAATGATGATGATAACATGACTATATGATGCTGTTGTTGCTATGTTGATTATGATGCATGTTGGTGTGCATGCATTCATGAAAGGCCGATGCCTAGTGATGAACGGACTGAGTTCCAATGATGTTGTTGACTCCGGGCTTGTTGAGAGGCTTGGTTCCTTGCGGGGAACTCGGATTCTATGGTGATGAATCTGGGAGTGGTGATCCTGTAGTTGGTCACCAAATGGGTATACCGAGTCGTGTTGAGTCATGCATGGGTGTGTACATTGCATTTGATATGTTGTTTTATTGATGTTCATGAGTATGTTGATTATGATGATTATGATGAACTGTGTTGGCATATGTGAAATATAATTATGTTTATAATTCCGTCGTTATATTATTATTTAATAATGTAATTCTCACCCCTTCTGCATGTGGTTATGTTCATCTATGATGGGCAATGTGCAGATAAAGAGGAGTAGCTATTGTTGAAGTTTGAAGAATAAGTGTAGAGTTATTCTACAGAGTCGAGTCAAATGCTCTGGTCATGTGACACCGGGGTTATGGGATTCGATAGATAATTGGTTATTATTTACGTTGTTTATGGTGACTAATATGTTGAGATATTTTGTCGAGATAATGTTGAAACATTATTATGAATTTTATATGACGAATGATAATATTTGTGTTGTTGTCCGCTGCGAAGTTTTAACTAAAATAAATAATATGTTTATGTTGTGATGCGATAAGTGTTATGTTGTAAGAAATGTAAACTCTTCTACATGTTGTACTCTGATAAGCTATTTAATATGTCGTTTGGGTAGAAGGGTGTTACATGTAGCTTTCGTTTTATGCGAGGGCAGATCCCTGTGGACGAACTTCTTTTTGATCCCGAGATCGAGAGAACCGTAAGGAGGCTGAATAGAAAAACGAGACGAAGGAGGCAATAGGCTAGACAACGACAAGAACAAGGAGAAAGTTCTTCTACCACACATCCACCACCGTTCATACCTATCATGGAACCACCACCACCGCCCATTTCCACTCCATGTGTAAACAGTCCAAGGAATACTGCTCAATTTGCCAACCACACGGGAAGGCAAGCCGAGATGAAAACGGGAACTCTTAATTTATTATATGGAAGTCCATTCACCGGAATGGACCATGAAGATCCCTTTGCTTTTCTCACAAAATTTTACGAGATAGCATTGGCGGCCGGAGTGGATCAAGCTCAAGAGCTACCGTTGTTCAGAAGATTATTTCCCCACGCTTTGCTCGGCAAAGTAAAAGATTGGTACTTAGATCAAACATCAGCCGTCATGACAGACTGGAACGTGTTGGAAGAGAAGTTCATCGAAAGATTTTTCTCCCATAACCGGTTCATGGAATCCAAGACGGCCATCTCAGTGTTTTCACAAGGAATCAATGAATCATTAAATGAGGCATGGGAAAGATTCAAATCCATGCTTCGGAAGTGTAAAGGGCATGGATTTGATGAATTGACTCAAATCCATATTTTCAAAAATGGACTTCAACCAAATTGCAAGACGTTGTTGGATGCTACCTCGGGTGGGTCTTTATTGTCTAAAAGCGCCGAAGAAGCTACAAATATCATAAATCGAATGGCTCTAAATGATCTTCAGAGTCAAAGTAGAGGCAACTCTTTGAAGAATCCGGGAGTGCTTGAACTTGGGACGAACGATGCCATCCTTGCCCAAAACAAACTCATTTCACAACAAGTGGAACTCTTAATGCAGCATATAAAAGAGTTGAGAGAACCTTCAAAAGCTAAACAAATAGCTTGTTGTGAGCTTTGCAAAGGTGAGCATGACACCGGATTTTGTCCACCTCCCGGGTTCGAAGAAGTAAACTACATGGCAAACCAACGGGACTACCAACCGAGACAACAACAACAACAACCTTACCAACCACATCCTCAAAATCAACAACAACATTTCCAAGGGAATCAAGGGTTCCAACCTAGGAGTAATTATTACCATAACCAAGGTTATGGAGGTGGTTCTTCTAGCTGTCAAAACCCTCCCCAAAATCCTTATCAACCTCAACAATCGTCGGTCGTAACTTCAAAATTAGAAGAGACATTGACACAATTTATGCAAATGTCAATGGCTAATAAAAAAAGCAACGATGTGGCTATCAAAAATCTCGAGACTCAAGTTGGGCAACTTGCTAAGCAACTCGCGGAACAACAACCTGGTCCTTCCTTTTCGGCGAACACGCAAACAAATCCTAAGGAGCATTGTAAAGCGATCATGACGAGAAGTGGGAGGGAGTTGATTAGTGAGAATAAAAAAAGAGATGAGAGTGAACAAAGAGAGGAAAAGAAAGAAAATGAGGAGGAAATATTGGAGGATAATATTGATGGTGAAGTGGGGGAGTGGAGTGAGGAGGAAAAAGTTGAAAAGAACGAAAAGAATGGTGAAGTTGAAAAGAAAGAAAGTGTGGAAATTGAGAAAAATACGAGTGGTGAAGTAATGGGGGAGGAAGTGAAAAAGAAAAGAGTGAGAAGTTCTAGAGTTGCTAAGGGAAAGGAGGTAGTGAGCGCTACTTCAATCCAAAACCTTCCTTATCCTCATGCCCTGTCCAAAAGGGAGAATGAACGGCATTACGCCCGGTTCATGGATATTTTTAAACAACTGCAAATCAACATTCCGTTTGCCGAAGCCTTGGCAAATGCCCAAGTATGCCAAATTCATGAAGGACATACTTACAAAAAAGCGGAGGTATACGGAACCGGAGACCATTGTTCTAGATGCGAGCTGTAGTGCAATTATTCAAAGGACGCTTCCGAAAAAAGAGGTTGATTCGGGACGAGTTACTTTGCCGGTTAAAATTGGTGATATCTATGTCGGGAAAGGACTAATTGATTTGGGGTCAAGCATTAATCTTATACCTTTGTCTATTATAAAGAGGCTTGGCAACATTGAAATTAAGTCAATCCGGATGACGTTGCAATTGGCAGATAAGTCGACTACCCATCCTCATGGCGTAGCCCAAGATGTTTTGGTTAAAGTCGACAAATTCTTTTTCCCGGTCGATTTTATTCAGGAGTCAGTTAAGTAAGGGGAATGTGTTAGGCACCCCTCACTTATATTGTACTCAATGAGATCCTCATATAATCTTAGGGTTAGTGTAAGACCCTAATTTTGACCCTAAGATCCCTCATGGCATCATATCATTGCATTTGCATCTTGCCTCAAGGATCATAGCATCTTGGCTCCTTACCTTTGGGTGGGAACTTGTGAGAGTTGGTTTGAGACCACCAAACATTCTTGAATTTTATATTATTGCTTTTATTACTTTGTTTATTAACCAAAAACACAAAAATATGTCACTAACATCTTTTGTTTTGTAGCTTGAGCAATCATAAGATCCAAGGCTCCTAGGAGACCCTATGCTCATTGATATGGCCAGGTGAAGATGAAAGCAAGCATGACAATGGTTCACAAAGCTCTCAATCATCATATATGCCTCCCAAGTATCTCAATTTGTCAATTTGATCAAAGCAAATCAAGGGGCTTGAGGCTTGTTTCCCAAGGAAACCCTAATTCATCTGTGTATTGACTGTACCTTACTCATGAAGCAACCTCAACCCATGATCAAATACAATCAAGGGAATTTCTTTCATTCATAATTTCATGCATATTTGAACTTGTTTGAGTATCCTCAATCATCAATTCATCAAGGTTTGAAGTTTGGACTTGAGAAGTTGATCAGTCAATTCATCTTACTATTTTGAAATCCACTGAGACCTAACTTTTGATGTGTCTGTCAAATGGATATGACCCCAAGAGAAAACATGTTCTTAGGAACCATATGAACAAATTTAGTTTTCATCAAAAATTTATTTGAAGCTTGGAAAGTCATTATTCATTTCAAAATATTATAGGTCATTTTGAGTGAAACCCTAATTTTAGGTCAACTTCCCAAAGACATAACTCATTCATTTTTCATGATGTTTAGGTGGGATCAAATGCATTGGAAAGTTTACGATGTCTAATTCATTTGTTATGTTGAACAAATTTTCATAATCCTAAAATAAATACATGTGATAATGCAAAACATTATAGGTCACTTTGGACCAAAGGCATTGAAATGTGAAAAAGTCCAACTTCAAGTACCCATAACTTTCTCATCAAAAATCCAAATGATGCAAAAATTTGAGTCCAAATTGATTGTCTTGAAAAGATATACAACTTTTATGTTTAAGGTTTTGTCATTTTGAGCTTGAATCATTGAAACAGAAGGGCTTGAAGTTGGTCCCTTTTAGAAAGTTTCACATGCACATGTTTTGCACCTTGAACTTTATGACCAATTTTCACTAATTTCCCAATTCCAAATGAAGTTTTTTTCAACATAACAATTTATCCTCATGTCAAGACCTTTCCAACCATTACCCACAAGGCCATGTTTTATTTTTGGAAAAGGTATTTTCGAAGAGGGGAATATTTTGGTGCAATTATGGAAACTTGATTCAAACTGATTGCACACTCCAATTACCTCACATATGCACGTCCATTTCAGATCAAATTGACTTCAGCTTGCCATTCCAATTAGATTTGGGCCCTCCATGCGCCTGTACAGGCCCATGCATGGAGGCCCTTATCATTCATGCACACATAATTCTCATACCTGGCCTTTGCCATTTGCTATAAATAAGTGTGCTTGGCTTCATCATTCTCGAACCTGAAGGCGCCTGATATGCTGCACAATTGAATCCATAGCCACACTTAAAGGAATTTCTCACTTTCTTTTCAAAATTTCAGATCTAATTTTCAACTTCATTGGTTGATTATTAGACTTAAAATTCCTTGGCCTTGCTTCATCTTCACCTCAAGTATACACTGCAATCAAGAGTTGAGAGGATTTGTGCTTCACAGATCTACATTTTCAAGGTTGATGATCAAACTTTTTTTCTTCGAAACACACTGATTATTGCTTATTTCTTGTGTTTATTGGTTTGGCTGAAGTCCTCTCATCAGAGGCATTTGAATTGTGCTTTTAATTTTGCAAAATCATCAAGTTCAGTTTGAACTCCATAATTTTCCTCTTCTGATTTCTCTTCCTATGTGGATCTAGAAGGAAAACCAATGGTACAGGGGTGATGTGCATCATCCCAGCTTTCCAATGATATGAGGATCGCTTCATTTGGTTAAGATTTTTTGTCTGGAACTTTGGCCGTAAAATACAAGCTCGCCGGAGAAGACGGTGGTGTACACCACCGTCCATTTTCCAGATCAATTGTGGACCCTTGGATTTGTTTTCCAGATTTAATCGTGACCATCACTTGTTATGACTTTATTTAATGCACTGTGTGATTCAGTTGACTTAGGTCCATGATGCGCGCGGATACCACAACCCTTGGATGTGCCAGCTCAATTAATGAGAATGGATCCAACGCGCCAGATATTTTAGCATTTTCCATTTTCTGATTTTTATTTCTTTTATTTTATTTTATTCCATTTCATTTCAAAAAATCATAACTCATTCATTTTAATTCCAAAAAATATGGGACCAATTGCATTATTTCTCTTTTTTATTCTATTTTCTGAAAATGATTTTTAATATTTTTTATTTTGTCATTGTCGCATCCGCGAAAAACAACCGGCGGGCTGAAACAAAAACAACACAGAGCCGCCACCGTGCGTTATTTATCCCAAAGAGGGAAAGGAAACGCTCGAAGTAAACCTGGAAAGGAAATGGTCTCGCGACCAAAGAGAAAGGGTACGGGAGTCAGTTACGCAAGGGGAAGGTATTAGCACCCCTCACGTCCGTCGTACTCGACGGGATCCACACTCTAAAAAATAGAATAAGGTTGCTAAACAAACACTGCTCAAAGAATATACACACGCACACATACTAACAAGACAGGTGGAAGACGGAGGAAGGTAACTCGACAGGATATCGCATCCTGGTCCTATGTAGTTTGTCAGAAACAAACATCAGAGTCAACGTAGTTCGGGACAAGGGGGAGCATGCTCGATAGGATATCGCATCCTATGCCTACGTATCTCATCTGGAATGAGAATCAGAGCTACCGTAGTTCGGCTCACGCACGCCAAACACAACAAAACCCACACAGGAAACCAACTGCCAATCGCTGGACTTATGTCAGACTCCACACAAAAATGGCAAACATGGGACCCGAATGCCAATCACTGGACTTATATCAGCGCCCGAACCAAACAAACCCACACTGGAACCCGAATGCCAATCACTGGACTTATATCAGCTTCCAAGCACACAACAACCAAACAAGTTAATAGGGAGTCGGGAACTCGAGCCTATAACTGTCAAGCACACACACAAAAACAAACAAACAACAGGTTACTAGGGAGTCGGGAACTCGAGCCTAGCAACTGTCAAGCAAACACACACAAAAACAAGAGGATGAACCTCACAAGCTAAATAGGGAGTCTGGAACTCGAGCCTAATAGCTGTCAAGCAAACGCACGCAAAAAAGAAAAGGTTTTGCCCAGAGAGATCTCGCACGACCTCCTGCCTACGTACCTCATCTGGTATGAGGATCAGGGCAACGTAGTTCCCCTTAACAGGGGAGAAACTATCTCCTAACCAGAGACTGGGAAATGACAAACTAAAAGGGAGACTGACTCGAGCCTAATAGTTATCATGTATTCCACAATGGTCCTAGGTTGAGTTTTCTATCTACCTGCACAGGCAGCAGGCTAATCCTAAACAGGCAAAGCAAGGCATACAAGCACAAGCAAAACAAAGCAAACATACACAATTAGCACACACTATATACAGACAAAGTGGGCTCACACAAGGGTTAGGCTGCAAAAGCAAGCCAACTGTATCAGGTGATGATTTGCTCTTAACCCTAACATTGAGAGTTAGGGTGAAGTAGATGAATGGGAAGTGAGGATGAGACCTCACAGCTCTTATCCCTGGCCAGGGAGAGCTTCATACAAAGAAGTGTGGGTTCAGAAAGTGGGAACCCTTCTACACTTATGACGCTGACTCAACTGTACAACTGTACAAGATCTTGGGTTAATATCCCAATGCATCAACATGTAATGTGAGCAAAGGGATGACACACAGACTAACAGGAGATGGACTGCACATCTCTTTTATCTGTCAATTGCCTTAACAAAGGTCTTTTCCTACTTGGCACAAATATAAACAATCACAAGCATTGCCTCTTAAGGAGGACTTCAGACAGGTGCCTGGCCAAGTAACAGACCAGGTCTTCCAGACTACATGGAGTTATTGATGCTATACCTCAATTGGTTAAACAACCAAGCCACAACAAAAGCAAGTTCTCAAGGAACTATAGCAACTAAAGTACCTGAAATCAATCTAGCATGATCAGTACACAGCTCAAACAGTTAAACAAACAAGTTAAAGTTAAACAATTAACTGTACACAAGCAATGCATCAAGCAAAGCATAAGTCAAGGCTCAACACCAATGACTTAGAAACCACCTACAAAACAAATTCAATGTTAACCAACATCAAACAATCAAGCAACTCAAGCCAAGTGAATTAATTCCTCCATGCCACATGCCTTTTGTCCTGAAAAACAACTCAAACATGAGAAGCAAAACCCTAGGACAAAGCCTAGGGTCCAAGGTGGAGAAATATTTCTAAACAGAACATGAAAATTATCCAAAATCAAGTTCAATCTATTTAGAAACAAATCCAAGTGGTCTCACATTCATATCATTCACCAATTTCATGTCATGAAGCATTTAAGGCAAAACATGTCATTTCAAAGCTCATTGGACCAAACAGAATGCATCAAACCAAACTCAATCCAAAAAAATTCAATAAATCTCCAAACAATTCATGGCTAAACAGCATCCATAACATGTCAATCACACCAAATTTCAAGCCAATTGGACAATGGGAAGCAAGTCAATTAAATTCATCAAGTCCAGTCAAGTCCAAACAAAGCACAAATTCATGTATCAACTTCAAGCAAGCATAAAACAGTGTAGGAACACGATAAATGCACCAAACCAAAGCCATGGCATACTTTAAGGTGTCTAGAATCACTCCACAAAATATCAAGTCCATCCAATACATATCAAGAATTTCACAAAACATTTAAGAACATGACTCACAAAAGGTCCACATTTTGTCAGACAGAAAGGAAATTCTCAATCAAATAGAAAATGCATCCAAAAAATCCACAAACATTCACACATGATCTTAACACCCAGAAGATACAACATGCACAATTTCAGCTCAATTCCAGTTCATTTGGCATGGTAATGAAAATCCCTAAGTTGGACATGAAATGGTGTGACACAAATTGTCACACCTAGGTTCAAATGATCATATCTCACAATCCCGGAACTCAAAAATCACAAACCACATATCAAAATGCTCCTCAAGATGTCTAGAATAAGCATGCAAAATTTCAAGAATTTATAATTAAGCATCATCATTTCATGATCAAAACACCAAGCAATGTGCAACAAATGACACATCCAAACAAACCCTAGGTCATTCCAAAATTTACACGTGCACAATTTTATTAAAAATAACCAAAAAATGGTAGAGACTACAAGGATCATTCCACAAAAAATCTCACATTATTTGGACTAATGGTTTGGGAGATATGAATTTTTGAATGTAATGAAAAAATAAAAAAAAAAGGTGAAATGAAGCATGTGAAACATGGATAACATATGAAAATAAATGGCAAGGCAATATGTGGACTTGGCGTGGCAAGAAATCGAAGCGTGTTCCTTGCGCACTACAAAACTACGTCGCTTCGGCCAATAGTAAGTGAAAATAAATAAAAGAAACGCGTGCTCCAGGTATCGAACCTTGGACGTAGTGGTCACAAGCGTTCTCACTAACCGCTAGGCCAAGGAGGCCGCGCTACAGTGTGACTTACACCAATCAGCATGTAAAACACGCGAAATGAAGATCAAACAGCCAAATCTGGAAAAAATTTCAAAGGTTCATCATGTTCTTCATGTTCTTCATACATTCATAGGTCCAAGAACAAATCTCCACCAAATTGGACAAACTTTATATCAACGGAAAGGTCTTTCAACGTACATCATGAATCCATAATTATTTAAGCCTAATTCTTGCTAAATAAAAAAAATCGAAGCAAAACATGTTTGTGCACAAAACTTCAAATCATCATAACTTCCTCGTTTCTCAACCAAATTTAGTGGTTCAAAGTGCAGAATTCTCTACATCCAAAGATCTATCTAAAGTATCAAACAAATTCAAGAATTATCAAGGTCGAAAAATCACCTTCAATGATGTACAGTTGTGAATTCGTGCGTTTTCCACCTTGTAATGCCAAAACAGATCTTCTATGATGCTTGAGTTGATGAATGAAGCAAGTCTTGGATGTTAATTGTGCACGATCTTGATGAAATCTTGAATTGTCATTGTTGCACCTCACTTTAACAGTCCAAAATTTGGCTTGGAAATGAGGAAATCTTGCTTCAATTAGCTTCAATAATGCATATAGATGATGAATGGATGAAGATCAATGCAAAGTTTTTGAAGAAATTGCAAATTTTTGGAAAAAAAGTGAGAGAGAAAGTGAAAAGGTTTTTGAGATTTTCAGATCTAGAATGAAATTCTGTTATGATTAATCAAAAAACAGTTAGGATTATGTTTATATATGTGATGTTAAACATGTTTCTAATCCTAATTAGTGTTAATGGAATAGATTAGTGAAAATGCATTTTCATGCTAAATGCCAATTTGGTCATTTCACCTCACTTGTGCCAAACCAATGTAATAGTGGAATTTCTTTTTTGCAGCAAATTTCAAATGGCATTTGTGAGCTAGTGCAAAAGGAATGGAGTGAAAATAATGAATATTTCTCAAAAACACCTTTTTCCCTCCCTTTTTTAAATTAAGTCCACTTGAAAAATGGACTTTCTATATGATGATTTTTGATGAAATGTGATGATGGATCATGATAGTACATGTCAAATGGAGTTTGCTCAAAGAAACCTCACTCAATTTGGCCAAATGGTTTAAGAGTTATGCCACTTTGAAAATCAACTTTTTTGGACAATGATCAATCCATAACTTGCCAACCACACATGAGAAATTCATGTTCTTGGACTTTTTGGAAAGGTGAGAGCAAGATCTACAACTTTCATGTTGGACAAAATTTCATTTGAAGCATTTTTGGACATGTAATTTTGAGGAGGAAAACTTTCCATTTTTGGCAGTTTTCAATTACAAGCCACTTTCTATTTTTGGAAAGTTTTCACCTGACTTTATTTTCTTCATTCTTGATGTTTGAAATGTCAAATGAAACTTGTTTAGACATGAATGAAGTGTATCTAACCCTCTCCCACCTCCAAATCCATCATTTCAGGCACAGTTGACCACAGTTGACTTTTCTGACTGATAGATGAATTTGGCTATGCACTGATCAAGTTGAGCCTTAAACTCCTGATGAAATGGCTCAATGATGAAACCCTAGCTTCCATAAGCTTAATATAATCATAAAATGATCTCCATATCCATTGAAAACCTCATCTCCTTGCCAAGCCCTGATTGGCCCAATACAACTGATTAGGGTTGACCAGAGGTCAAAACCCTAATCTCAAGGCATCTGATCAAGCATAATGAAATCTCTTGGTGATGACAAAACCATGATGATGATGATGTATAATTTCAACCAAGATGAAGCTCAACCCCCTTGAAGAATCATGAAACCCTAATTTGAACCACCACCTGTCGCATTACGCGAAAAACCGGCGGGAAACAAGAACAACAGAGCCGCCACCGTGCGTTATTTATCCCAAAAGAGGGAAAGGAAACGCTCAGAGTAAACCTGGAAAAGACATGGTCTCGCGACCAAAGAGAATGGGATCGGGAGTCGGTTATGCGAAGGGAAGGTATTAGCACCCCTACGCATCCGTCGTACTCGACGGGATCCACGCACAATAGAAAGGAAAATGGTTGCTAAAACACTGCTCACACACACACACACTGGCTGAAAGAGACATAAGAAAACAAACTGAAACTGACTCGGCAGGATATTGCATCCTGGGCCTACTTAGTCTATCAGGCATAGACATCAGAGTCAAAGTAGTTCGGACTAGGGAAACGACACATGCTCGCTAGGATATCGCATCCTATGCATACGTATCTTCTTGGACGAAGAAGAATCAGAGCATTCGTAGCTCGGCTGACGCACGCTAAACAAAACAAAACACACACGGGCAAACGTGGGACCCGAATGCCAATCACTGGACTTATATCAGCGCCCGAACCAAAACACACACAAGGAGGCAAACGTGGAGCCCGACTGCCAATCACTGGACTTACGTCAGCATCCGAACCAAAACACACACACTGGAACCCGAATGCCACTCGATGGACTTACATCAGCTTCCAAGCACACAACGACACATACAAGAAAAGCAAAAGGTTGCCCGGAGAGATCAACTCATCTCCTGCCTACGTACCTCATCTGGTATGAGGATCAGGGCGACGTAGTTCCCCTACGCAGGGATAAAGGACTAGCCTAACCAGATAACAAAGGGAGACACAACTAGGGAGACTACGACTCGAGCCTAGATGTTATCATGCAAAATCATCCCTAAGTCAAGGTTTCTAGCTAACTGGCACAGGAAGCCAGCCTATCCTATTCACAAACAATATCACACAATCAATCACAAACAGCACACACTATATGCACACAAGTGAGGCTCAAACAAAGGGTAAGGCTGCAAAGGCAAGCCAACTATACATGGGTGAATGGTGCTCTTAACCTTGCCATTGAGGGGCTAAGGTGAAGCAGATGAAAGGTGAAGTGAGGATGAGACCTCACAGCTCTTATCCCTGGCCAGGGAGAGCTTCAGACAAATGAGCATGGGTCCAGAAAGTGGGAACCCTTCTATACTCAAAGACTCTGACACAATGTGCACTGCACAAGATCTCGGGTTTGTATCCCAATGCATCAACACAGTAGTGTGAGCAAAGGGATGACTCAACTGATTAGTGGGGGATAGGTTGCATATCCCTTGGCTTCCACCAATTGCCTTTAATCAAGGTCTTTACCTGCTTGGGCACAAAATGTAAACAATCACAAGCATTGCCTCTTAAGGAGGACTTCAGACAGGTGCCTGGCTAAGTAACAAGCCAGGTCTTCCAGACTACATGGAGTTAAGAATGTTATACCTCAATGCAAATTGCTTATCAAGCAAAGCAAAGCAATATTAGCAACTAATGTACCTGAAATCAATCAAATATCATCAGTATACCAATCACACAACTAAACAGCAAATGGTTCACAATTAGCTATTCACAGACAAACACAATCCAATGCACCAAAGTGCAAGCAACTCAAAAGTCAAACATCCTACAAAACACAACAAGTTAGTGTACAATGTCAAATGACATCTCAATCAAAAGTGAATCCACCTCCTTAAGGTATTTTGCCTCTTAACCTGAAAATCACATTCAAACATGAGATACAAGACCACTAGGCCAAGCCTAGGGTCCAAAGGAGATGAAAAAATCAAAACAGCAAGTGAAAATTATTCAAAATCACATTCAAACAAATCAAAAGCAAATGCAACTGGTCCCATTCTCATATCATTCACCATTATCATTTTATGCACAATTTAGTATCCGACATGCAATTTGCAACTTCAAAATACCAAACAGAACTATCTCAACCAAAAGCATACCCAAACGATTCAATTAATTCCACAAAAATTCACACCTAAACAGGACACATTCAACGAATAGCATGTCAATTTTCAGCTCAATTGGACAAGAGGAAGTAGGTCAATGAAAATCAAGAAGTTCAGACAATTTCAAACAAGCCAACACAAGGCATCAAAACAAGCATCAACTTCCATAAATCATAAAACAGTGAAACAACAAGATAAATGAATGGGATCAAAACCATAATGACCTGTAATGTGTCTACAATACACATGTCAAATTTCACATCCATCCAATACACCATGAGAATTTCACAAAACAAATGCCAACATGTGTCACACAATGTCACAAAACGAACAAACAGAAGAGAAAATCACAATCAATTAGAAAATGCAAGCAAAAATTCCAGAAAAATTCTCATGTGATCTCAACATTCATATGTTCATTCATGCAAAATTTCAGCTCATTTCAACATCCCTAAGCCAGGCAAATAAAATCATGAAGTTCATCAATCTTGGTGTGACACAAATTGTCACACCTCTAATCAAAAATTCATACCTCATCAACCAAGTATCCAAAAATTACAAACCACACATGAAAATCACCAGCATTGAGTCCAGAATAAGCACAAAAAAATTTCATTCATTTATTTGAAAGTATCATCATTTTATGAAAGATATGGCAAAGCATGTACAAATGTGACACTACCAAGCAAACCCTAGGCATTTTAATTTTTCACACGTGCACAAAAATCACAAAAATCATGATTAAATTCTACACATCTCAAGAATCATCATGCAAAAAATCTCACTCAATTTGGACAAAGGATGAGTGATTTATGAATTTTTTAAGAACATAGATCAAAATGAAATAACAATTGGAAAAGAAATGAAATAATCAAAATAATTACAATGAAAATGGCACAAGCGTAATTACGCTTCAGTAAACACAAAACGGCGTCGTCCACATTAATGCAGTGGCGCTCGCTCATTGGCCAATGCTAGCGGGAAACAACAATTCAAAAGCAGGCAAGGAAATTTTGGATCAAACACACTATTGAACGCGTTCTTGAACAAGAACCATTCCAGAAAATCCAGAAAATCACGATGAACATTTCTTCACCAAAATGAGCAAACTCTATATCATTAGAACCGTCTCATCACGTACATCATGGATATGCAATTTGTTTGACCTAACTTTAATTGTGCTAAGCGAATCGATCAAAGATAGGTTTCACATCAAATGTTCAAATCAAGATTTCTCTCCCTACACTTAACCAAATCCAAAACCACAAGTTGCAGGATGATTTACATTGAAAGGTCTATCTAAGCCATATGATGATTCAAGCAATTGAGGAATTCGAGAATTTACCTCTTGGAGATGGCAGATGCGAATTCTTGTGTTTCCAAGTGTAAATTGCAAAGACAGATGAAGATCCAAGCTATGGAAGTTGATTAGAATGATCAGCTTAGCTCAATACAGCACCAGATGCAAGAATCAACAAAACTCCATTGATGAGCATATGTATGACAGTCCAAATCCAGCAATGTTTAGCCACGAATTCAATGAAACAGTCCTTCACCAAGGCTTATGGAGTGTAGATCCACGAAGAATGAACAAGATTGATGAAGATTTCTTGGAGAAATGATGAAAAAAGTGTGTAGAAGCTTGGAGAATTTGAGAGGTTTTGGAGGGAAAAGTTGTTGCAATCTTGGAGAATGAAATGTGGTTAGCATTTTCTGTTACAATTAATGCTTTATACCCCTGCTTAATCCATTCCTTAATCCAAATTAGCAAATTGAGTTGGATTAGTGAAAATGAGTTTTAAGTGAAAAGGCCAAAATGTCCTTTGCCAAACCAGCCAATGTAACAGTGTAATTGCAGCTCAAGCAAGTCACCTTTGGTGTTTGTGATGCGTTGGAATGAGTTTTGTGTGCCAATGCCTGATCAAAACAGATTTATGTGTTGATACAAAAGCTTCTGCATCAATGCATAACGCATTTTTAACAGTACGCATCGATGCATAACTCGTATGTATCAATACATAGCATTTTTTAACAGTATGCATCGATACATAACTTGTTTGTATCAATACATAGCATTTTTTAACAGTATGCATCGATACATAACTCGTATGTATCGATACATAGCCCTTTTTGCCTTGCACGCATCGATACGAAATTCGTATGTATCGATACATGGAAAATTTTGCCATGCACGCTCGGTGGTAATTTGATCATATCTCCTCAACCGTTCACCCGATTCTCATGATCTTGGACTTTTTGGAAATGGGAGAGAAAGATCTACAACTTTCATTTTCAACAAAATTTCATTTGAAGCCTTTTTGACGTTGGAAAGTCACGCTGAAGTTGGTCCAAAACTTGCCATTCTTTGGAAACTTTCAAATTACATATCACTTTCCATTTGGGAAACTCTTGATCTGGCTTCAAAATCCTCAAGGTAGATGTTTGACATGATGAATAAACCTCTTTTGGACATGAATGAAGTGCCTCAAACCATTTCTCCATCTCCTAGCCCTCAGTTGACTTTCTGGGGTTTCTGGTTGACTGAACACTGACTGATGACTTCTGAGCATCCAATCTTTGGCCAACCCACTTCAAATGATCCTTGGACCATATAAGCTTGATAAATCAACCCTAGGGCCTCGTCTCAATGAAAATGGCACTGGCTTGCTTGATTGACTGATTCTCCTGATCAGTTTGACCTGATTTGTCAACTGAACTTGCACTTGGGCGAATGGGCAATGCAATGTTATGCAATGGACATTGTTATGTTATGACCTAATATGAAATGAATGTACAAAAAGGGTAGGGTGCAAATTTGAGGTGCTACAGCTGCCCCTATTCAATCAACTGGGAACCCGAACGGATGAGAGCAACGGCTGTCAGACTTTCAGGGTAAACAGGGATTGAATACCAAGAACCGTAGAAATTTGCACACTGCTGGGAATTTTTTTTGTTTTTGCTTTCTTCTGCTTCAGAGGTACAACCACATCCAGACATCGACACACGATGAATGGGAACAGAAATCATCTCAACTAGATGCCAACGGACAACTAGGAAAAACTCAACGTTTACCAAGACCAACGGAGAGGTAAATCCACATGGGGACAGGTACAACTAGACGTCATAGGACGAATAGGGAAAAACTCAGCGTTTACCAAGACCAACGGAGAGGTAACCAATCATTAATGAATGACTGGAAGGATAGTGATACAACCATACGTCAGCGGACGAAATGGGAAAAACTCAACGTTTACCAAGACCAACGGAGAGGTAACCAGACATCATAGGATGAATGGGAAGACTCGACCAGACGTCATAGGACGAAAGGGAGAAGCTCGACGTTTATCGACACCAACGGAGAAGGAGAAAACTCAACCAGACGCCAACGGACGAAAGGGAGACTCGACCAGACGTCATCGGACGAAAGGGAGAAGGAGAAAGCCACTTCACGAGGGAAAGGCACCACCACCGGAAACCGAATAGGACGTCTACTGGGAATTCTGGCTGGGAATCAACCAAACATTAATGAATGACTGGGAATAGGGTATACAATCAGACGTCAACGGACGAATGAGAAAAACACAACGTTTATCGAAACCAACGGGGAGGTAAATCCACTTGGGGAAAGGTACAACTAGACGTCATAGGACGCATAGGAAAAACTCGACGTTTATCGACACCAACGGAGAGGAGGAATACTCTGAGGGGAATGAGCAACTATACGCCATCGGACGCATAGGAAAAACTCGACGTTTATCGACACCAACGGAGAGGAGACTCTTCTGGGGAGAGCGAACACAACCAAATCATCAACGGATGATCGGGAAAAACTCGACGTTTATCGACACCAACGGAGAGGAGTAGTCTTCACTAGGGAAGGAGGACGACGTTACGAACATCGAAAGATGATGTTTATAGACATCAAAGAAGACCAGACACTTACGCATGACTGGGAAAGCACCGAAAGATGGTGTTTACCGACACCAAAGAAACAACACACGCGGGTGCTGACGGTATACTGACATCTACAAGATGACAGGGCAAGGCTGAACACTTGCAGGGGGCCTCACTGGGGAGAAACAGACTTTCCTTTCACCAACGGATGAGGAAATAAACCTCTGTGGGGATTGCCAACACCAAATGCTGACTGGAGCAACTGTAGCAAACGTGTTGTATAGGTTAAACAAACATCCGCCTCTGTCGGGGATACGGTCTGATGGTTTCGACCACATGAATGCATATGTTTGAATTTTTCTATGGCGTAATGCTCTACATTGAATGGAAATGCTACGCGTTTTGAGGATGCAATGATTACTACATGCAAAATGCAAATGAACCCTGGCTCGGGAGCCAAAAGATCAGGTACTCCAACTCTGCGGGGAGACTCTGACTGAGGAATACTCTGCGGGGAGAGCCTTCATCTAGGAATGCCTTGCGGAGAAAGCACCGACTTCTCACTCATGCTGGAGAAACAACATTGTTGCCGGGAACAGGATAGACTTCGCTGGGGACATCCTTCACAGTACTCAATCCACTAGGGGACTCCGCTTGGGAAGCACTCAATACTCCGCTGGGGACGGTAACACCAAGCAACTCTTCAGGGATGATACTCGTTGAGGAGTAACAATATTACCTTACTGGAGAATGATATAGCACTTCACTGGGGGAAGACTTAATCAAACCTCAGGTAGGACAACTCTGCTTTGAGGAATAACTTCTACTCCACTAGGGACGACCCACACAATCCACAGGTAGACTAAACTCAGCTGGGGATGCGAATACTGATCTGCCACGGAAACTCGTCCAATCCACAATTAGGATGAACTCTGCTGGAGAAATATTTCTTTGAAACCCGCTCCACTCGGGGAACTTGCTGAGGAAAACTCACACCATTCTGCTGAGGAGAACAAATCTGGTGGGGAGAGTAATAACTCTGTTGGAGATGATAACACAATATGCCATACTGGAGATGAACCTCCGCCACCCTGCTGGGGAGAGACACTCACGGCCATGCTGGGGATAACATATCACAAACCCAACTGCTGGGGAACAACATTCTCATGACAAACTCCGCTGGGGGAATTCCTGGGGAAACATCTGCCAGGCACTCAGTGGGGATCCCAGCTGGGGAACCTGCCAACACAGGCCTGCTGGGGGTAGGCAGTCCTCAGATCTGCTGAGGAAAGAAGGCGTTATCCATAGACACCTCTGCATGGCGACAAAGCTCTGACAGCTCTCAAACTTGCTCGGAGAAGAAATACCTGCTGGGAAAATGCTCCACAGATGACGACCTGCAAAACAGCACAACACAATGCCCCAGGGGTATATGGACAAGATACGCTCAAGTGTTCTCAACATTCAAAATGATTTTCAAATGTTTTATCTTCCTGCAAGTTATTGTTAAGCCTTCATGTTTTATTATATGCAATGTTGATCAAAAATTCGGACGTTTTTGCAAACAAAACAGTAAAAATAAAAAACAGGAGAGCTATTTATCTGAATAACGACTTTTATTGATTGAAAATGTGCCTGAAAAGGCAAATACATTGGGAAGCAATTCCTAGAAAGAGGTAATTGCGCACAAAAGGAAAATAAACTAACCTAATGGCAACGTGAATACGGCATCCACTATTTCCCAACACTGTTATAACTCATAGATCATCAATTTCCTCCCAACTCCTTACTTTCTGAGAAGAACGACTGAACCGATCACATCTTTCGAGATGGCAGCTGACGAAGCATGATGAAGTACAGATAACTCAGACTGTAGTCTTCGCTTTAATCCCTCTTTTGGCTGGATCGCCCTTTCGGGTTTTCAATCCACCGGGATACCCATTTTTGCCTAAGCCGCCCTTGCGGGTTTTCGACTTACCGGGTGTACAATTTTTTTCATTTTTATCCCTAACTTTTGCCCGAACCTTTTCTTTCTGTTTTTGGTTCGCCGGGATGCCCTTTTTTGCCTGGACTCTTTTATTCTTTTTGTCCAGCGGGTCAATTTATGCGAAGTATTTTTTGACTACATCTGAATTAACAGGGGACGGAAAATCTTCACCATCCATTGTTGTAAGCATCAAGGCTCCACCGGAGAAGACCTTCTTCACAACATATGGACCTTCGTAATTAGGAGTCCACTTGCCCCTGTTATCTGTACCGGGAGGAAGGATCCTCTTCAAAACTAGATCGCCAGTCTGAAATGTCCGAGGACGCACTTTCTGATCAAAGGCTCGCTTCATCCTTCTCTGATATAACTTCCCATGGCATACAGCTGCTAGCCGCCTCTCTTCGATAAGGCTTAACTCATTAAACCTTGTACGAATCCACTCGGCTTCGTCCAGCTTGACATCCAATAACACCCTCAGAGAAGGGATCTCCACTTCAACTGGTAGGACTGCTTCCATACCATACACAAGGGAGTACGGGGTTGCCCCGGTCGACGTACGCACTGAGGTACGGTACCCATGCAAAGCGAAAGGCAGCATCTCATGCCAATCCTTGTACGTAACGACCATCTTTTGCACAATCTTCTTGATATTCTTATTTGCCGCCTCTACAGCACCATTCATCTTTGGTCTGTAAGGAGAAGAATTGTGATGTTCAATCTTGAAATCTTTGCAAAGCTCTTTCATCATCTTGTTGTTGAGATTCGAACCATTGTCAGTAATGATTCTCTCGGGAACTCCATATCGACAGATGATTTCTTTCTTGATGAACCGGGCAACCACTTGTTTAGTGACGTTGGCATAGGAAGTTGCTTCTACCCATTTGGTAAAATAATCAATCGCAACCAAGATGAAGCGATGTCCATTAGAAGCAGTAGGCTCAATCTTCCCAATCATGTCAATGCCCCACATGGCAAACGGCCAAGGCGAGTTCATGACATTCAACGGGCTTGGTGGTACATGCACCTTATCAGCATATATCTGACACTTATGGCATTTCCGAGCGTATTTGAAGCAATCGGATTCCATATTCATCCAGTAATAACCGGCTCTCAACAGTTTCTTTGACATTGCATGACCACCGGCGTGGGTACCAAACGAACCCTCGTGCACTTCTTGCATAAACATGTCTGCTTCGTGTCTATCCACGCATCTGAGCAAGACCATGTCAAAGTTCCTCTTATACAGCACATCATCCTGATTCAAATAAAAGCTTCCAGCTAGCCTTCTCAGGGTTTTCTTGTCATTCTTTGATGCGCCTTCAGGATACTCTTGAGCCTTGAGGAAGTTCTTGATATCATAGTACCACGGCTTCTCATCAATAGCAACAACAGACTCGGCTGCAAACACATACGCGGGCCTCTCGAGTCGATTCACAGCAATATGTGGCACATGATTCCACCAAAGAACTTTTATCATGGAAGATAACGTAGCCAAGGCATCAGCCATCTGATTCTCATCCCTGGGGACATGATACAACTTCACCTTCTTGAAGAACGTCAGTATTCTTCTGGTATAATCTCTATACGGAATCAAATGTGGCTGGTTCGTATTCCAATCTCCATTGACCTGGTTGATCACTAGAGCTGAATCTCCAAATATGTCAAGAGTTTTGATCCTCAAATCAATGGCTTCTTCTATCCCCATGATACAAGCCTCATACTCAGCTTCGTTGTTGGTGACATCAAATGTCAATCTGGCAGAAAAAGGCATATGAGCACCTTTAGGATTGATCAACACTGCACCAACACCGTTACCATTCACATTCACAGCCCCATCAAACATCAATGTCCACTTGTCATCAGGATCCGGTCCTTCCTCGACAAGAGGCTCTTCACAATCTTTCATCTTAAGATACATGATATCTTCATCAGGGAATTCAAACATCATAGGCTGATAATCATCAATCGGCTGTTCGGCGAGATAGTCTGACAAAACACTACCTTTGATAGCCTTCTGCGACGTGTACTGGATATCATACTCAGTTAAGATCATCTGCCAACGGGCAACACGTCCAGTGAGAGCCGGCTTCTCAAAGATGTATTTTACTGGATCCATCTTAGAAATCAACAAGGTAGTATGGTTCAGCATATACTGCCTCAGTCGACAAGCAGCCCAGGCCAAAGCACAACAAGTTTTCTCGAGTAGTGAATATCTTGTTTCACAGTCGGTAAACTTTTTGCTAAGGTAGTATATGGCATGCTCTTTTCGACCAGACTCGTCATGCTGTCCCAATACACACCCCATCGAGTTCTCGGTCACTGACAGGTACATTATCAATGGTCTCCCTGGAACTGGAGGGATCAGGATTGGAGGTTTCTGTAAATACTCTTTTATCTTGTCGAAAGCTTTCTGACAATCATCATTCCACTTGATTGCCTGATTCTTTCTAAGCAGTTTGAATATGGGTTCACACGTGGCAGTTAGGTGAGATACGAACCTTGCAATGTAATTCAATCTCCCTAAAAACCCACGAACCTGTTTTTTCGTTTTTGGTTCAGGCATCTCCTGAATAGCCTTGACTTTTGCTGGATCAACCTCAATCCCTTTCTCACTGACAATGAAGCCTAACAGCTTCCCAGATCTCACCCCAAACGTACACTTGTTCGGGTTCAGCCTCAGTTTGAACTTGACCAATCTGTCAAACAGCTTCTGCAAATTGACCAGGTGCTCCTCTTCTGTCTGCGACTTCGCAATCATATCATCCACGTACACTTCAATCTCTTTGTGCATCATGTCATGAAAGAGAGTCGTCATTGCCCTCTGATAGGTAGCACCGGCATTCTTCAGCCCAAATGGCATCACCTTATAGCAGAACATGCCCCAAGGTGTAATGAATGTCGTCTTTTCCATGTCCTCTGGCGCCATCTTGATCTGATTATAGCCCGAGAAACCATCCATGAAAGAGAATAACGAGGATTGAGCCGTATTATCAACCAATACATCAATGTGAGGTAATGGGAAATCGTCTTTTGGACTCACTCTGTTCAAATCCCGGTAATCGACACACATCCTGACTTTGCCATCCTTATTCGGCACGGGAACGATGTTGGCAACCCACGGCGGGTAGGTTGTTACTGACAAGAACCCAACATCGAACTGCTTCTGAACCTCTTCCTTGATTTTAACTGCCATATCAGGACTCGTTCTACGAAGCTTCTGCTTTACCGAAGGACAATCTTCTCTGAGAGGTAGTCTATGAACCACAATATCAGTATTCAGCCCAGGCATATCTTGATAAGACCAGGCGAATATCTCAATATACTCTCTCAGCATCTCAACCAACCTGCTCTTGACCTCAGGTTTCAAAGCAGCCCCGATCTTGATATCTCTTCTGGCGTCCTCAGTACCAAGATTCACAATCTCCAACTCCTCCTGATGAGGTTGGATGACCCTTTCCTCCTGTTTCAACAATCTGGCCAATTCTTTCGGGAGTTCACTGTCTTCATCACTCTCCTCTTCAGCTTGGTAGATGGGATTGTCGAAATCATACTGAGCCATAACAGATTTGTTCATAGTGGATGCCATAAGATCATTTCTGCATGTTGATGCTTTATTTTAGAAAAGATTTCAAGAAAGTCACAAAAACAAAAACATTGCCATTTTTATTTTTTTGAAAAATGAAAAACAAAATAGAAAGACAGGGATCACAAAATTGTTTGCAAAACGTCCTTTATTAATGATAAACAATGAAAACATGTGGCCCTACAATGAACCACTACGCCTTGGGCAGAACGTAGGGTTTTGTGCAGAATGAAAAAACAAAAGAAAATTACTCTGTCTGAAGAGTAACTTGGACTATATCCTCGGCAGTCCAGTTGTTGATCACCTCCCCTGGCGCACTCGGGCGAACCCAGCAGTCGAGATCATAATCACTGTCCACATCTTCAACATCAGCTACAAAGACGGCACCGTGATTCATCAGCCCAACGCTGGTAAAGGTACTAGGACCTGTTGCCCCCTGCTCTGCTCGGAGAGGCTCATAACCGATGCCAAATTTGTCCTCTTTGATAGGCAAGTCCACCATCTTGCCCCAGCCTTCGGCCTTGCCGGAATCAACGACCTCCTTAGCCTGCTTATAAGAAGTGATTGAAGCACCTGGCTTCCTCTGCTCAGCATAGGCCACCTTCTCGAGAGCCACGGTCTCGAACGCCTGGCACAGAGTCTCGTGGATCTCACTATCCACCTCGACGTATTTAAACGAGGACAGATGACTCACCAGGATGTCCTCTTCACCGCACACGGTCACAATCTGACCGTTCCAGACGTATTTGAGCTTCTGATGGAGAGTCGACGAGACTGCTCCTGCTGCATGAATCCATGGACGTCCCAGAAGACAACTGTAAGCAGGCTGGATGTCCATGACATAGAAGACAATGTCAAACTCCTCCGGACCTATCCTTATAGGCAAAGTGATTTCACCAAAGACGGAACGCTTGGATCCATCAAATGCACAAACGACTAGGTCACTCGGCGTCAGCACAACCCCTTTAATCGGTATCTTCTTCAAGATCTGCTTCGGCAGCACGTTCAACGAAGATCCAGTGTCCACCAAGACATGTGACAGCACAACCCCCTTGCATTCCATAGTGATGTGCAAGGCCTTGTTGTGATTCCGACCTTCAGGTGTCAGATCAAGATCCGTGAACCCCACGCCGTGTCGGGTACTCACATTAGCAATTACACCTTCAAGTTGATTGACGGAAATTTCCTGAGGTACATACGCCATATTTAACATCTTCAGCAAGGCGTCTCTATGTGCCTCAGAGCACAACAACAGAGAAAGGATAGAGATCTTGGAGGGAGTTTGATTGAGCTGATCTACAATTTTGTAATCACTCTTTTTGATTATCCTCATAAACTCCTCCACATCCTTTTCAAACGAGCCACCAGGCACATTCGTTTGAGCAGGAACTTCATCAACAACGGCCTGTTTGCCCTTAGCTTTAGCAGATGCCTCAGCATTGGCATCCCTCAACTGTTGAGGCGCAAACAGCCGTCCGCTACGGGTAAAGCCTCCCGGTCCACCCACGTTGTCCACAGCAGGACTCACAACGACCGGAGCTTTACTAGCAGGTGCATAAATCGTCACAGGCGCTTGATTTGAAGGCTTGACCCTGTTCTCAGCCCTCCTGTTGCTTCGGTAGGCATTGTCATACCTCCAAGGCACAGCATTATTGTCCACGGCCCTTCTAACCGGAGCGACGATTGTTGTCGGAGTGTTGGTAGCAACTGGTGCAGAAATGGTAACGGGGTTACCACTAGTTGTATGCGCACGCCCTTCAGATGGCTTGAAGAAGATAGTGACAGTAGACACTGCCCCATGATCTTTGTTATCAGCCCTACCAAACTGTACGCAGCCTTGATCCATCAAACCCTGGATACCAGCCCTCAGTAGTTCACACCCATTCTCGGCCTCTGCACAGCCCAAGCAATCTTCATTACATCCCGGATGAACACCACCTTCCAACAGACGGCCTTTCACAATTGACAGAGAAGTCTGAATTTCCTCAACCCGGACCACCAGATCTTCAGATTCAACCCCTTCAATATAGTTTACCCTATGAGCACCATGCGCAGGCATAGGGTTGTTCACAACATTCGGCACAGGGGAGAAGTTGATCGCCTTAGAATCGATCAGATCTTGGACTTTATGCTGGAAAGCCCGACACTTCTCTATATGATGTCCTGGTGCCCCAGAATGGAAATCGCACTGGACATTGGCGTCATACCCAGGTGGTAGAACAGTTGGCGGAGCCATGGTCCTTAATTCCACGAAACCCAATCTGAGCAACTCAGGCAGAAGCTCAGCATATGTCATGGGCAACGGGTCAAACCTTCTGTCAGGTTGCAGCCTCTGCCTTGGCTGATAAGGACGTTGCTGCTGTTGTTGTTGTCTTGGTTGTTGAGGAGGTTGACATTGTTGCGGTGCAGGAATGGTCACTGCAGCAACCTATCTGTATTGATGTTGATTTCTGTTCTGACCTCGGCGGTGCTGAACAGCATTGGTTTCACCTTCTCTACGCCGAGGTGCCCCAGAGAAAGGTTTCTTTCATGAAGAGGAACCCACATCGTTGATCTTCCCGGCCTTGATCAAACTCTCGGTTCTTTCACCGCAGATAACAACATCAGAAAAGCTTCCGAATGGGCAACTCCCCATTCGGTCCATGAACACTCCCTGAAGTGTGCCAATGAACATATCCGTCAACTCCCTTTCCAGCATAGGGGGTTGAACTCTGGCAGCAAGCTCACGCCACCTCTGGGCGTATTCTTTGAAGCTCTCATTATTCTTCTGGCACAGACTCTGCAGCTGAGTCCGGCTTGGTGCCATGTCCATGTTGTGTTTATATTGTCTGAGAAAAGCTTCTCCCAGATCCCTCCAACACCGGATAGAATCCCTCTTGAGTTCCATGTACCAATCCAGAGATGCCCCAGATAGGCTATCTTGAAAGAAGTACATCCACATTTTCTCGTCATCTGTATATGCCGAGATCTTCCGATAATAAGCCTGCACGTGAGTGCGAGGGCAAGAAGTACCCTTGTATTTGTCAAAGGTGGGCGCTTTGAATTTGTGGGGGATTCTCAGACCTTCGACCAACCCCATATTGGTGACATCGAACCCAAGAGAGTTCTGGCATTCCATCGCCCGGATCTTTTCAGCCAGGGCATCGACCTTACGATCCCTATCTTCCATCCTAGCAACATCACCATCGTCCTCACTCATAATCGTGAACATGTCCTCTTGTCTGTCAACAAGAGGAGCTGGATGACGCCCCGGAGCCCGGGTGGCCCTGACATTAACCTCTGCAGCAAGAGGTTGACCATTAACTCTTATACCCCCGAGTTCTTCTCCAGTGGCATAACCATGAACGGGAGCAGCAACAACGTTGACATTCTCATAACCGGGTGGAGCAACGGGTGAACCACGGTTAGACGCCTGAATAACCGTTTCCTATCTCTGAACCAAAGCGCGGAGCTCCTCCTGACCCTGAGCAACCCCTTGCATCATCGTCAGAAATTGGGCCATGTTTGCCCTCATCTCAGCCAGCTCAGTCTGAACCTGATCCATACTTCTTCGCTGATTTAGTCTTGTAGAATACCGGTGTGGTCGCTGATCAGCTATCCTGCCTGACACAAGAACCAGAGTGAGAAGTCGGCACAAGAACACCTGTTATACAAATGTTATGATTATGATGCTAATGCATATGATGCACATGATAATGATCATTCCTCAGGAATTCAAAGAGCCTGATTCATCTCAAGAAATGACAACCTGCAACACACAAAGCAACAGGGAGATACAGAATCATCATACAACAGGGTACTGAGTAAAGAGAAATCAAAAATCTCATCTATAAATGAGCAACTGGATCATACAACAAAGATCCCAAATATCCAAAAAGTACAACAAATGAATCCCACCCAACAAGCCTGGGGGTGATTCACAACATCAACATCAGGAAATACAAGCTAAGACAAGCTACTTCCAAGAATGAGCGTCTTCAAGTAGTGACACTGGTCTATCAACAGTTCACACTCTGAACATTCTGGCAGGGGAGTGATCTTCTCCTTCAACTGTCTTCTAAGCTCAATAAACTCTGCCCCAAGCTGGGTCTCTGATGCAAGTCTCTGGTCGACTTCCTTCTTCATCTGGATATCTTTGGCTTTGAGTTGCTTCTCTAAGTCTCTGATCTTCTTCAGATAACCGGCCTCAGCTCTCTGCAATCTCAAACACTCTCTGTGCTCTGCATCTAGCAAGGTTTCCATCTCTGAATAAGATCTCTTTTTACCCATGACTCCACCAACATCTGCACTCTGGATGTCTCTGAGTTGATGAGACAGGTTCAGCTTTTCAGCTTTGGCTTGGTACAACTCCATCTGGGCATCTTGCTATTTCTCCTTCAGGCGACGACTCTCCATCAGGGCTTGCTTATACTGCTCAGCAGGCACAGTCTCAGCAAGAATCAAGGGTGGTTGCACTTGCAACGGACTCATCCTATCATAGGGCAGCAATAAAGTTTCCACTCTCTTCTTCACCCAATCTGTGTAATCGGGCATGGCAATGGCAAACTTCTTCCCTAAGACGGATCCATCTCTGACACCAATGGACTTCCAGGCTCTTCCAATCTGCTCCAATCTAACAGGGTCATTCTTCTTCTCAAAATACACACTCTCAGCTATCTCAGCTTCAAGTGGTTTTCTACTCATCACGAACCCTAACTGGCGAAGAGAAAGAACTGGGTTGTAATTGATGCAACCCTTGGTCCCCACAAGTGGCACGTTCCGGAATTCTCCATAACTCATAATGACCTCTCGCACGTCCATCCGGTATGACTGCCATCTGATATCATATGAGGTGAGAGACATCACCCTCTGAGTCCATCTATAAGTACTCTGAGCATCAATAAACGGTCCGCTGACTGGTAGGAGAGACATGAACCACCTGAGCAAAAGTGGGAGACAACACCTGATAGCTCCACCCCTACCGTGCCTACTGTGGATAGCATAGTAAGTGTCAGCTAATAGAGTAGGAACTGGATTCCTTCCAATGAAGATGCAGACTGCAGCATAGTCAACAAAGTTGGGCATACTAGGAAACAGGACGATCCCATAGATCATAACAGCAAGCTGGGCATGAAAAGCTCCCCAATTCCCCTTCTCTGCTTCTCCTCTAGCAACTCTCAGTAGAAACTTCAAAGGTATACCCACAGCATCCCCATTGGTCTTCCAACTATCACTGATATCTCGGATACTCAGATGCAAAGCCCTAGCAACAACCCTGAAGTCAACTTCCTTTGGGACGTCCAGGAAAGGAACCTGATGTTGGATAGGGACACCCAACAGAATGGAGTACTCCTCGAGAGTAGGCGCCAACTGATAGTCCTGGAAAGTGAAACATCTAAGCTCTGGGTCGTAAAACTGAAGGAGAGTCTGTAACGGCACCGGGTCAACTACCATCTTCAACAGAGTCAGAATATCCCCATACTGATCCACGAACCCCCTCAGATGATCACTGGTCACAAGACTACTCAACTCTATCAACGATGTCAAAGGCTCACGGTGGAAAATGTAGGAACAAGTCTTCCGCTTCGGCTCCGGGACTGTTGCCATCTCTATCAGTGAATCAAGCTCTGGAATGTACCTGAGAAATGACATGCATGCAGGGATTAGTTTTTTTTTCCCTTTTTTTTCTTTTATTTTTTCAATTTTTTTTTTCATTGCATTTCTTTTGAAAAATAAACATGCTATGATGCACATGATGCAGACATGGTTGGCAAGCTGTGCATCTCTGAACACAGGATCGAAGCTTCGGCTCGAACTCTGATCACAACCCATAGTCAACTGGTCAACTGTCATCTGAACCCAATCTGAGAAACTGAGTCACCAACAAGAATACTGAGTCACCAACCGGTCACCATCAGTCACCAACAGTCACCATCTGTACCTGTTAAAATGATTATTCCCTCCCCACTCACGGGTGTCATCTAGGCCAGGGTAAGGTCGAGAGAAACGCAGGATAAACAACCCTTTCAAGAATATCATCATGTGCACACCAGATGTATGCACCGATAATACCCCATCAAAGTCTGAACTGCTCGTGATATCAATGTTCCGCTAAGTGGCGTACACCACCCGCTTCCCATGAATCACTCTATTCCTAGGTTTCCTAGATCTCACTCATAGCCTGGGTATTGGGCCTTTTACCTCGAGTAATTCCCACCCCAAACAGAGAAACACAGCACAGCCAGCAGATGAATATGAATGAATGCAAACATCAATGCACACATTAAATGCAAACAATAAATTAATGAATGCAATAAATAACAGCAAATAGCAACCAAAGCCCTAAACTAGAGAGCGCTAGGAGAGACTCGCTTAGGGAAGATGGACCAGCATAGGTCAACTTCTCTAGAAGTCCCCAGCAGAGTCGCCAGCTGTCGCATTACGCGAAAAACCGGCGGGAAACAAGAACAACAGAGCCGCCACCGTGCGTTATTTATCCCAAAAGAGGGAAAGGAAACGCTCAGAGTAAACCTGGAAAAGACATGGTCTTGCGACCAAAGAGAATGGGATCGGGAGTCGGTTATGCGAAGGGAAGGTATTAGCACCCCTACGCATCCGTCGTACTCGACGGGATCCACGCACAATAGAAAGGAAAATGGTTGCTAAAACACTGCTCACACACACACACTGGCTGAAAGAGACACAAGAAAACAAACTGAAACTGACTCGGCAGGATATTGCATCCTGGGCCTACTTAGTCTATCAGGCATAGACATCAGAGTCAAAGTAGTTCGGACTGGGGAAACGACACATGCTCGCTAGGATATCGCATCCTATGCATACGTATCTTCTTGGACGAAGAAGAATCAGAGCATTCGTAGCTCGGCTGACGCACGCTAAACAAAACAAAACACACACGGGAAAACGTGGGACCCGAATGCCAATCACTGGACTTATATCAGCGCCCGAACCAAAACACACACAAGGAGGCAAACGTGGAGCCCGACTGCCAATCACTGGACTTACGTCAGCATCCGAACCAAAACACACACACTGGAACCCGAATGCCACTCGATGGACTTACATCAGCTTCCAAGCACACAACGACACATACAAGAAAAGCAAAAGGTTGCCCGGAGAGATCAGCTCATCTCCTGCCTACGTACCTCATCTGGTATGAGGATCAGGGCGACGTAGTTCCCCTACGCAGGGATAAAGGACTAGCCTAACCAGATAACAAAGGGAGACACAACTAGGGAGACTACGACTCGAGCCTAGATGTTATCATGCAAAATCATCCCTAAGTCAAGGTTTCTAGCTAACTGGCACAGGAAGCCAGCCTATCCTATTCACAAACAATATCACACAATCAATCACAAACAGCACACACTATATGCACACAAGTGAGGCTCAAACAAAGGGTAAGGCTGCAAAGGCAAGCCAACTGTACATGGGTGAATGGTGCTCTTAACCTTGCCATTGAGGGGCTAAGGTGAAGCAGATGAAAGGTGAAGTGAGGATGAGACCTCACAGCTCTTATCCCTGGCCAGGGAGAGCTTCAGACAAATGAGCATGGGTCCAGAAAGTGGGAACCCTTCTATACTCAAAGACTCTGACACAATGTGCACTGCACAAGATCTCGGGTTTGTATCCCAATGCATCAACACAGTAGTGTGAGCAAAGGGATGACTCAAATGATTAGTGGGGGATAGGTTGCATATCCCTTGGCTTCCACCAATTGCCTTTAATCAAGGTCTTTACCTGCTTGGGCACAAAATGTAAACAATCACAAGCATTGCCTCTTAAGGAGGACTTCAGACAGGTGCCTGGCTAAGTAACAAGCCAGGTCTTCCAGACTACATGGAGTTAAGAATGTTATACCTCAATGCAAATTGCTTATCAAGCAAAGCAAAGCAATATTAGCAACTAATGTACCTGAAATCAATCAAATATCATCAGTATACCAATCACACAACTAAACAGCAAATGGTTCACAATTAGCTATTCACAGACAAACACAATCCAATGCACCAAAGTGCAAGCAACTCAAAAGCCAAACATCCTACAAAACACAACAAGTTAGTGTACAATGTCAAATGACATCTCAATCAAAATTGAATCCACCTCCTTAAGGTATTTTGCCTCTTAACCTGAAAATCACATTCAAACATGAGATACAAGACCACTAGGCCAAGCCTAGGGTCCAAAGGAGATGAAAAAATCAAAACAGCAAGTGAAAATTATTCAAAATCACATTCAAACAAATCAAAAGCAAATGCAACTGGTCCCATTCTCATATCATTCACCATTATCATTTTATGCACAATTTAGTATCCGACATGCAATTTGCAACTTCAAAATACCAAACATAACTATCTCAACCAAAAGCATACCCAAACGATTCAATTAATTCCACAAATATTCACACCTAAACAGGACACATTGAACGAATAGCATGTCAATTTTCAGCTCAATTGGACAAGAGGAAGTAGGTCAATGAAAATCAATAAGTTCAGACAATTTCAAACAAGCCAACACAAGGCATCAAAACAAGCATCAACTTCCATAAATCATAAAACAGTGACACAACAAGATAAATGAATGGGATCAAAACCACAATGACCTGTAATGTGTCTACAATCCACATGTCAAATTTTACATCCATCCAATACACCATGAGAATTTCACAAAACAAATGCCAACATGTGTCACACAATGTCACAAAACGAACAAACAGAAGAGAAAATCACAATCAATTAGAAAATGCAAGAAAAAATTCCAGAAAAATTCTCATGTGATCTCAACATTCATATTTTCATTCATGAAAAATTTCAGCTCATTTCAACATCCCTAAGCCAGGCAAATAAAATCATGAAATTCATCAAGTTTGGTGTGACACAAATTGTCACACCTCTAATCAAAAATTCATACCTCATCAACCAAGTATCCAAAAATTACAAACCACACATGAAAATCACCAGCAATGAGTCCAGAATAAGCACAAAAAAATTTCATTCATTTATTTGAAAGTATCATCATTTTATGAAAGATATGGCAAAGCATGTACAAATGTGACACTACCAAGCAAACCCTAGGCATTTTAATTTTTCACACGTGCACAAAAATCACAAAAATCATGATTAAATTCTACACATCTCAAGGATCATCATGCAAAAAATCTCACTCAATTTGGACAAAGGATGAGTGATTTATGAAATTTTTAAGAACATAGATCAAAATGAAATAACAATTGGAAAAGAAATGAAATAATCAAAATAATTACAATGAAAATGGCACAAGCGTAATTACGCTTCAGTAAACACAAAACGGCGTCGTCCACATTAATGTAGTGGCGCTCGCTCATTGGCCAATGCTAGCGGGAAACAACAATTCAAAAGCAGACAAGGAAATTTTGGATCAAACACACTATTGAACGCGTTCTTGAACAAGAACCATTCCAGAAAATCCAGAAAATCACGATGAACATTTCTTCACCAAAATGAGCAAACTCTATATCATTAGAACCGTCTCATCACGTACATCATGGATATGCAATTTGTTTGACCTAAATCTAACTGTGCTAAGCGAATCGATCAAAGATAGGTTTCACATCAAATGTTCAAATCAAGATTTCTCTCCCTACACTTAACCAAATCCAAAACCACAAATTGCAGGATGATCTACATTGAAAGGTCTATCTAAGCCATATGATGATTCAAGCAATTGAGGAATTCGAGAATTTACCTCTTGGAGATGGCAGATGCGAATTCTTGTGTTTCCAAGTGTAAATTGCAAAGACAGATGAAGATCCAAGCTATGGAAGTTGATTAGAATGATCAGCTTAGCTCAATACAGCACCAGATGCAAGAATCAACAAAACTCCATTGATGAGCATATGTATGACAGTCCAAATCCAGCAATGTTTAGCCACGAATTCAATGAAACAGTCCTTCACCAAGGCTTATGGAGTGTAGATCCACGAAGAATGAACACGATTGATGAAGATTTCTTGGAGAAATGATGAAAAAAGTGTGTAGAAGCTTGGAGAATTTGAGAGGTTTTGGAGGGAAAAGTTGTTGCAATCTTGGAGAATGAAATGTGGTTAGCATTTTCTATTACAATTAATGCTTTATACCCCTGCTTAATCCATTCCTTAATCCAAATTAGCAAATTGAGTTGGATTAGTGAAAATGAGTTTTAAGTGAAAAGGCCAAAATGTCCTTTGCCAAACCAGCCAATGTAACAGTGTAATTGCAGCTCAAGCAAGTCACCTTTGGTGTTTGTGATGCGTTGGAATGAGTTTTGTGTGACAATGCCTGATCAAAACAGATTTATGTGTTGATACAAAAGCTTCTGCATCAATGCATAGCGCATTTTTAACAGTACGCATCGATGCATAACTCGTATGTATCAATACATAGCATTTTTTAACAGTATGCATCGATACATAACTTGTTTGTATCAATACATAGCATTTTTTAACAGTATGCATCGATACATAACTCGTATGTATCGATACATAGCCCTTTTTGCCTTGCACGCATCGATACGAAATTCGAATGTATCGATACATGGAAAATTTTTCCATGCACACTCGGTGGTAATTTGATCATATCTCCTCAACCGTTCACCCGATTCTCATGATCTTGGACTTTTTGGAAATGGGAGAGAAATATCTACAACTTTCATTTTTCAACAAAATTTCATTTGAAGCCTTTTTGACGTTGGAAAGTCACGCTGAAGTTGGTCCAAAACTTGCCATTCTTTGGAAACTTTCAAATTACATATCACTTTCCATTTGGGAAACTCTTGATCTGGCTTCAAAATCCTCAAGGTAGATGTTTGACATGATGAATAAACCTCTTTTGGACATGAATGAAGTGCCTCAAACCATTTCTCCATCTCCTAGCCCTCAGTTGACTTTCTGGGGTTTCTGGTTGACTGAACACTGACTGATGACTTCTGAGCATCCAATCTTTGGCCAACCCACTTCAAATGATCCTTGGACCATATAAGCTTGATAAATCAACCCTAGGGCCTCGTCTCAATGAAAATGGCACTGGCTTGCTTGATTGACTGATTCTCCTGATCAGTTTGACCTGATTTGTCAACTGAACTTGCACTTGGGCAAATGGGCAATGCAATGTTATGCAATGGACATTGTTATGTTATGACCTAATATGAAATGAATGTACAAAAAGGGTAGGGTGCAAATTTGAGGTGCTACACCACCCTCAGATGGCTAGTGACCAGTCCATAAACCCTCAGGCTTGAACCTTAACCTCTTTATCTTCTGATCAAGACTTATGAGGATGACTTGCACAATGTTTCCACATGATATGAAATATGCAATGCCTAATGACCTAAAAATGATATGCAATATATTAAGCTAGTCCCAAGAGAGGAGGGCAAATTTTGAGGTGTTACAGCTGCCCCTATTCAATCCACTGTGAACCTGTCGATATGAATAGCCTCGGCTTTCAGATGATCAGGATGAAGAGTGATTGAATACCAAGAACAGGTGAACAATTTGCACTCTGATGGGAAAATAATTAACAACGCCTGTCAGAATCGGCGAAGAAACAATCTTGAAAGAAGAACCCGTCTGGTACGGAGAAAGTCGGCCTGAATACCGAAACAGACTGTCGACCTGGATACCAAAATAAATGGTAACACATGGATAACCATGGCCTGAACACCATATCCGCTGGGGATTATCACCTCTTTCTTTTTATGCTTTTCTTGAACCCCGAAATTTTTCTTATGATTTCTCTCTTTTTCATTTTCTTGAACCCCGAAATTTTTCTTTCTCGCAAATGATCCCAGATCACCGCATTTGAACCCCGACATCTTGTTTGCCAAAATAATGAACCCCATTCTCTATTTGAACCCCGCTCTCCAGAAAATGCCGCAACATTTCCCTTTCTCCATTTGAACCCCGCTCTCCAGAAAATGCCTCAACATTTCCCTTTCTCCATTTGAACCCCGCTCTCCAATTTCTTGTGATAATTCCGCTGGCAACGTCGGAAATATCACTAACACCACTCTGATGGCGACATATCAGAGGGTACACCTTCGACCAGACATTAACCAATGACCGGGAGGGAACTCGACGTTTACTGGACATCGAACAATGATGTTTACTGACACCAAAGAAAACTCGACCAGACACTTACTGATGACTGGGAGGAAACTCGACGTTTACTGGACATCGAACGATGTCGTTTACTGACACCAATGAGAACTCGACCAGACGCTTACTGACGACTGGGAGGAAACTCGACGTTTACTGGACATCGAACGATGATGTTTACTGACACCAAAGAAAACTCGACCAGACATTAACCAATGACTGGGAGGAAACTCGACGTTTACTGGACATCGAACGATGATGTTTACTGACACCAAAGAAACTCGACCAGACACTTACTGACGACTGGGAGGAAACTCGACGTTTACTGGACATCGAACAATGATGTTGACAGACACCAAAGAAAACTCGACCAGACATTAACTGATGACTAGGAGGAAACTCGATGTTTACTGGACATCGAACGATGATGTTTACTTGACACCAAAGAAAACTCGATCTTACGGGGATCTATACGACACTTACTGGTATCGCAAGGATGACATCCACATATGTCAAAACCAGGCAGACGCTTGCCGGGGACTAACTGGGAAATACTGTTGCTCCAAAATCATGATGCTAAACTCCTCAGAGTAACGTCTTCACAATCCGGCGAAACCAATCCTCAAACGGTAACCACGGCTTGAATCGCGCTGATCGCGTAACGTTTCCATCTCTGTCCGACGGAAAAGTTTCCTCCAGTATCGCACTACTGGGGAACATTGACGATCTGACGTCATGATGTTAAACTCCTCAGAGTAACATCTTCCAACCTTTGTCTCGCACGACAGAAATCTCCCTCCAGTATCGCACTACTGGGGAATATTGTTGACCCAACACCATGATATTAAACTCCTCAGAGTAACATCTTTACCTTTGGGCAAAACCAAAATTCAAGCGGTAACCACGGCTTGAGACTAGCTCATGCTTGCAATGATGCATGATTGATTTTTCTGCGTAATGCTCCATAATCATGGAAATGCTACGCGATTTATTATGCAGTATGCTATGCTTATTCTACATGATGAATGTATAAAAAGTATCCCCCTCAAGGGACTCTTCTGGGGAGCTCGAGGCACTCTACTGAGGAACTTGACAACACTCCAATTTCCACCCCGCTGGGGAATAGCACTGCTGCTGAGAAATAGGCAACCCTTGCTAAGGAAAACCTCCTTTGCCCCCGATCCGCTTGGGGAATTGCTGGGGATAAGAACCACCAATGCACTCTGTGGGGAAACAACAGTTCTTGACTTGCTGGGAATATAAATCCCGACTCTGCTTGGGAAACCCTCACAGATACCTCCGCTGGACAACAGCAACCTCCAGGCCTGGCGACTGGGAAAGCATCGATCTAAAACCTACTGGGGATAACCATCCTGACCCTGCTAGGGAAGCCACAGACCTTGGATCTGCTGGGGAATTAGTCCTTATGACTCTGCTTGGGGAGATGAGGAAAGTTCGGTACCGCACACCCGTCGACACATCGAACTTTGGTATCTAACATCCGCAACCAGTGTCAGCTTTCCACTTTTGAGAGCTCCCAGACTCGTCTGGACCTTTTCTGCTCCATCATCTTGTATTCCCAACTGCTTCATACTCGACGAAGGGCACACTCCTGGGATTTATACAGACTTTTCAATCTTCCGACTTTGAAGAGTCTTCTTGATTAATTACCAAGGATCGTCGTACGTCTTGCCGTCTCATCGTCATTCTCATTCATTCGTCCCTGATTGGACTCCATGGGGATTTGTTTTGTCAAAAGCTTCCACATCACAACCTGCAAGTGAGTGAAAATATCTAACAGCACCTGCAAAAGAGATCGTTAGATAAAACCGTGCCCCAGGTGTGTCAAGATTTCAACACTTGGGTCACTCCTCCTTCCGAATAAGATTTCAAATTCTCAATCTTATGAGCATGCATTGGAAGGGACCTGTCTGTCTTAAAATGCAAAATTCTTTATCAAAAATAATCAGATGTTTTTGCAATCAAAGCGGTAACAAAAACAAAATTATTTGACTGAATATGCATTTTATTGATTGAAAAAGTGTGGCTCAATTTGAGCAATACAAAGGAAGCAATTCCTGAAAATAGGTAATTGCGCACAAAAGGAAAAATCTATCCTAATGGAAATGGGAAACCCGTGATCTCATCGAGTTCCAACTCGGTTACACCCCATATGTCCTCAGACTCTCCGTGCTTTCTGCCTTCTGAACAAGACGATTCTGATTGATCCCTACCGGGTATTATCCATGATGCTTTAACCAAAGCGCAAACGATCATGCCAGACGCAGTTGTTCGTTTCAATCCCTCTTTTGCCTGGACCGCCCTTTCGGGTTTTCAGTCCACGGGATACCCATTTTTGCCCAAGTCGCCTTTTCAGGTTTTCGACTTGCCGGGTGTACAGTTTTTTTTCATTTTTATCCCTAATTTTTGCCCGAACCTTTTTCTGTTTTTGGTTCGTCGGGATGCCCCTTTTTGCCTGGACTGTTTTATTCTTTCCGTCCAGCGGGTCTCTTTATACGAAGTATCTGGACCTCGACTGGTAGCACGACTTCCGTTCCATATACCAAAGAGAAAGGTGTTGCCCCAGTAGATGTACGCACCGAAGTTCGATACCCAGGATACAAACTTCGTACTCAGCCACCATTGTTGGTGCATTCAAATGTTATCCGGGCAACAAAAGAAATGTGAGATCCTTTCGGCATAACCAAAGCAGCACTAACTCCTTCACATTAATGTTAATGGCCCCATCAGACATCAGAATCCGTTCGGATTCAGGGTCAGGCCCCTCCTCCGGGATCGGTCACTCTCAATCTTCCGATTTGAGCACCTCGAGATGTCTTCATCAGGGAACTCAAACTTCCTTGGTTGATAATCCTCCATGGGTTGTTGGGCGAGGTAATCAGACAATATACCCCTTGATCACCTCCTGAGAGTATCACAAATCAGTCAACATTCTTTTGCTCTCTGACAACCCGTCCGGTCACCGCTGGCTTCCCAAGCCTATACTTGATCGGATCCGTCTTGGACATCCGCAAAGTGGTATGAACCAGCATACACTGTCTCAGTCGGCGAGCAGCCTATGCCAAAGTACAACAAGTTTTCTCGAACAGTGAATGTATTGTTTCACAGCCGATAAACTTTTTGCTAAGGTAAATTGCATGCTCTTTTCGATAAGACTCGTCATGCTGACCCAATACACCTCGTAGACCCCTCGAAGGTCGTCAAGTACAAAATTGATGGTCGTCCCTTCACAGGGAGACGTCAGAATCAGAGGTTCCTGCAATTTATTTTTTATTTTTTCCAATGCCCCTTGGCAATCATTATTTCACCTGACCGTTTGATCTCTTTTTTTTCAACTTGAGTATGGGTTCACACGTGGCTGTTAGATAAGATGTGAACCATGACATGTAGTTTAATCTACCTAATAGACCACAAACCTCTCTTTTCTTTTTCTCGGTTCAGGCGTTTCTCTTATTTTTCTTCTTTTTTTTAGCAGGATCAACCTCGATTCCTCTTTTCCGCTCACAATAAGCCTCAGCAACTTACCGGACCGCACTCTGATAGTGCACTTATTTAAATTCAACCTCAGTCTGAATTATCTCAACCGGTCAAACGACTTGCCCCGGTCTGCCAGATGCTCTTCTTCTGTTTGGGACTTTGCTATCATGTCATCGACATATCATTCAATTTCATGATGAATCATATCATGAAACAAAGTCACTCTGGTTCTCTTATGCATGGCACCGGCGTTCTGCTTCTCTAAGGGACAGTCTTCTCTCCATGGTAGCTTGTGCACAACGATATCGGTGTTCGACCCTGGCATATCCTGACACGACCAGGCGAAGATATCCACATGCTCCTTCAACAAGACTACCATCCTGCTCTTGACTCGCCTCTGAAGCGGCCCTAATTTTCACTTCCTTTCTGACCTCGGCGGTGCTTGGAATAACAGTCTCAACCCGCTCCTCATGCGGTTGAATCACCTTCTCCTCTTGTTTTAACAACCTGGCTAATTCCAGCAGATCACAATCTTCTTCGCCTTCTTCTTCGGCATGATAGATCGGATTGTCGAAGTCATATGAGGTGTAACCAAATTGTTATCAATGAGATCCGGAGAATTACTTTTCGAAGTCGGAACGAGACAAATCAAAAAGGGGAAAAATGAAAATAAACATTGCCATTTTTATTTTTTATTTTTTTTAAACTGCAAAAATAAATGAAAAACAGGGAATACCGCTTTTAACTGAAAAACATCCATTTATTAATGATGCAGAATGTTGCAAAATGAAACATATGAGGTGGCCCTTACAATGAACCATTACGTGTCGGGCAACACGTATGGTTTTCATGCAGATAAAATCAAAACAAGAAATATTACTCTTCCGGATGAGTGACAGTGATGATCTGTTTTAGGCCTTCCAGCTTCCTGGTACGCACGATTTTATCCACGACTCCAGCTCGCGGTCACTGTCAATCTCTTCACCCACTGTATAGGCGTGACCTGGATCTTCAGCAATTGCACCCACCATCGCCTGACCATGCGCCGGCATGGGATTAGCATTAACATCTGTCGTCGGTGCAAAGTTGATCGCTTTAGAATCCACCAAGTCCTGGACCACATGCTTAAAAGTTTTGCAATCCTCAATGTGATGTCCGGGTGCCCCGGCATGGAACTCGCACCTGACATTCTCATCGTAACTCGCAACCCTCTACTCCGGCTTCCCTGGAACTAATATCCTTGGCTGAACCAAACCAAGACCCTTCAACCTTTTAAACAGAGAGGCGTAAGTCACGGGCGGCTTATTGAACTGACGATCTGTCGTCCTTCTTCTCACTTGGCCCCCAGCTCTTTGTGTCCTCTGTTGAGGTGGCTGACGTTGCTGTGGTGCAGGTGAATTACCAAAATGAATGGTTATAGTGGCAGCATAAGGGTGGTAACGATCTTTACCGCGTTCTTTTTCAGCCTTCACACCACCTGATTCAACCTCCTTCTTGAGCTGCCCATTGCCAGGGGGTTTCTTCACTACTGATGACAGAGCCTTTTCCTGAACTTTCTATGTTACTAGCCATTTCTCAACCTTCTCCACCCTCTCAGCAATTACTTTCTGCCCCAAGGCGAGCCCCTGCACGACTTTGAACAACTCTCTCATCATCTTTTTCAGTTCGAGAATGTCGGCGTTGGGCGGATTCATCAGTCTGGTTTTGTTGAGTCTGGGAGGGTATCTGGGCGAAAAAGTTGTGCGCACCGGTTAGACACTGACACCTGCAAAACAGAAAACAGGTTAATATGCATGAATGCAACGTCTATCCATATGAGGAAGATTCTATCTTTCGATCCTGGTTTCATCGAGACAGATAATATTTCGCCAATAACATTCTGACATCCAGATGTCTCTCAACCAGATTCTCAATCCATAATACTCCCCATATGGCTAGACGTAGGTTTGATGCAGATGAATGCAAAAATGATGCAGATGTATGAATGCAATGCATTGTGCCATCCTCCAAGTCATCTGATCATCTGTTGCACTGAGTTACGATCTCTGAACTGATTATAACCATCTGAGGTACCGAGCACACACAAGCCCAACTCAAGGGTTCCAAAATAAACAGAACTGAAAGATACACCATCATCATCACAGAGATCCACTGGCCTGATAACCAACCCTTCTGAACCAGCCCGGGGAATCCTGAAATAAACGGATCCCCACTGATAAATATTACGGACAGCACTCCGGTGTCTCGGTAATAAATGACCATAAATCCGACTTATAAATATGACTCTGATCCACGGAACCAATAGTCACCAACAAAGTCACCATCTGAACATGCATCTGAAAGAATCACCCTCCCCTCACAGGTAAATTCTAAACAGGTTATCCTAAGGCGGATAATAGTCTCGACAATCGGGCAAAGATACTCAACGGGTTTTCCCTTTCGGGTGTGCCGTTGTAGCTCTCTTAAGATCGTCTGAACCAAAGATCCGGGAATGATCGGTCACCGAAGTCAATAGTTCAAAAGAGATAACCCAATCAAAGTGGAATACTCCACTCGGAAGGACTCTCTCAGATGAACCTCGTCCGGCTTGTGGTATGTCACGTTGCAACAATATGCTGATAAAGCAAATGAGGAACGTGAGACCACACTAGTCCTAGGTGTACACTCGGGCCTGGGTTTTAGCCCCACTCAGAACACCCACCCCATAACAGAGGAACCACCTGCAGAAGACGGCACGATGATAGTATGATGCATGCAAGTATTTATGCAAATATATACACATGCACAGTATAACAATGAATGCAATAAATAGAGAAGCACAAGCAACCTAAACTATCCTAAAACGCTAGGAGAGACTCGCTTAGGGAAGATGGACCAGCAATAGGTCAACGCCGAGTTCCCCAGCAGAGTCGCCAGCTGTCGCATCCGCGAAAAACAACCGGCGGGCTCAAACAAAAACAACACAGAGCCGCCACCGTGCGTTATTTATCCCAAAGAGGGAAAGGAAACGCTCGAAGTAAACCTGGAAAGGAAATGGTCTCGCGACCAAAGAGAAAGGGTACGGGAGTCGGTTACGCAAGGGGAAGGTATTAGCACCCCTCACGTCCGTCGTACTCGACGGGATCCACACTCTAAAAAATAGAATAAGGTTGCTAAACAAACACTGCTCAAAGAATATACACACACACACATACTAACAAGACAGGTGGAAGACGGAGGAAGGTAACTCGACATGATATCGCATCCTGGTCCTACGTAGTTTGTCAGAAACAAACATCAGAGTCAACGTAGTTCGGGACAAGGGGAGCATGCTCGATAGGATATCGCATCCTATGCCTACGTATCTCATCTGGAATGAGAATCAGAGCTACCGTAGTTCGGCTCACGCACGCCAAACACAACAAAACCCACACAGGAAACCAACTGCCAATCGCTGGACTCATGTCAGACTCCACACAAAAATGGCAAACATGGGACCCGAATGCCAATCACTGGACTTATATCAGCGCCCGAACCAAACAAACCCACACTGGAACCCGAATGCCAATCACTGGACTTATATCAGCTTCCAAGCACACAACAACCAAACAAGTTAATAGGGAGTCGGGAACTCGAGCCTATAACTGTCAAGCACACACACAAAAACAAACAAACAACAGGTTACTAAGGAGTCGGGAACTCGAGCCTAGCAACTGTCAAGCAAACACACACAAAAACAAGAGGATGAACCTCACAAGCTAAATAGGGAGTCTGGAACTCGAGCCTAATAGCTGTCAAGCAAACGCACGCAAAAAAGAAAAGGTTTTGCCCAGAGAGATCTCGCACGACCTCCTGCCTACGTACCTCATCTGGTATGAGGATCAGGGCAACATAGTTCCCCTTAACAGGGGAGAAACTATCTCCTAACCAGAGACTGGGAAATGACAAACTAAAAGGGAGACTGACTCGAGCCTAATAGTTATCATGTATTCCACAATGGTCCTAGGTTGAGTTTTCTATCTACCTGCACAGGCAGCAGGCTAATCCTAAACAGGCAAAGCAAGGCATACAAGCACAAGCAAAACAAAGCAAACATACACAATTAGCACACACTATATACAGACAAAGTGGGCTCACACAAGGGTTAGGCTGCAAAAGCAAGCCAACTGTATCAGGTGATGATTTGCTCTTAACCCTAACATTGAGAGTTAGGGTGAAGCAGATGAATGGGAAGTGAGGATGAGACCTCACAGCTCTTATCCCTGGCCAGGGAGAGCTTCAGACAAAGAAGTGTGGGTTCAGAAAGTGGGAACCCTTCTACACTTATGACGCTGACTCAACTGTACAACTGTACAAGATCTTGGGTTAATTTCCCAATGCATCAACATGTAATGTGAGCAAAGGGATGACACACAGACTAACAGGAGATGGACTTCACATCTCTTTTATCTGTCAATTGCCTTAACAAAGGTCTTTTCCTGCTTGGCACAAATATAAACAATCACAAGCATTGCCTCTTAAGGAGGACTTCAGACAGGTGCCTGGCCAAGTAACAGACCAGGTCTTCCAGACTACATGGAGTTATTGATGCTATACCTCAATTGGTTAAACAACCAAGCCACAGCAAAAGCAAGTTCTCAAGGAACTATAGCAACTAAAGTACCTGAAATCAATCTAGCATGATCAGTACACAGCTCAAACAGTTAAACAAACAAGTTAAAGTTAAACAATTAACTGTACACAAGCAATGCATCAAGCAAAGCATAAGTCAAGGCTCAACACCAATGACTTAGAAACCACCTACAAAACAAATTCAATGTTAACCAACATCAAACAATCAAGCAACTCAAGCCAAGTGAATTAATTCCTCCATGCCACATGCCTTTTGTCCTGAAAAACAACTCAAACATGAGAAGCAAAACCCTAGGACAAAGCCTAGGGTCCAAGGTGGAGAAATATTTCTAAATAGAACATGAAAATTATCCAAAATCAAGTTCAATCTATTTAGAAACAAATCCAAGTGGTCTCACATTCATATCATTCACCAATTTCATTTCATGAAGCATTTAAGGCAAAACATGTCATTTCAAAGCTCATTGGACCAAACAGAATGCATCAAACCAAACTCAATCCAAAAAATTCAATAAATCTCCAAACAATTCATGGTTAAACAGCATCTATAACATGTCAATCACACCAAATTTCAAGCCAATTGGACAATGGGAAGCAAGTCAATTAAATTCATCAAGTCCAGTCAAGTTCAAACAAGTCCAAACAAAGCACAAATTCATGTATCAACTTCAAGCAAGCATAAAACAGTGTAGGAACATGATAAATGCACCAAACCAAAGGCATGGCATACTTTAAGGTGTCTAGAATCACTCCGCAAAATTTCAAGTCCATCCAATACATATCAAGAATTTCACAAAACATTTAAGAACATGACTCACAAAAGGTCCACATTTTGTCAGACAGAAAGGAAATTCTCAATCAAATAGAAAATGCATCCAAAAAATCCACAAAAATTCACACATGATCTTAACATCCAGAAGATACAACATGCACAATTTCATCTCAATTCCAGTTCATTTGGCATGGTAATGAAAATCCCTAAGTTGGACATGAAATGGTGTGACACAAATTGTCACACCTAGGTTCAAATGATCATATCTCACAATCCAGGAACTCAAAAATCACAAACCACATATCCAAATGCTCCTCAAGATGTCTAGAATAAGCATGCAAAATTTCAAGAATTTATAATTAAGCATCATCATTTCATGATCAAAACACCAAGCAATGTGCAACAAATGACACATCCAAACAAACCCTAGGCCATTCCAAAATTTACACGTGCACAATTTTATTAAAAATAACCAAAAAATAGTAGAGACTACAAGGATCATTCCACAAAAAATCTCACATTATTTGGACTAATGGTTTGGGAGATATGAATTTTTGAATGTAATGAAAAAATAAAAAAAAGGTGAAATGAAGCATGTGAAACATGGATAACATATGAAAATAAATGGCAAGGCAATATGTGGACTTGGCGTGGCAAGAAATCGAAGCGTGTTCCATGCGCGCTACAAAACTACGTCGTTTCGGCCAATAGTAAGTGAAAATAAATAAAAGAAACGCGTGCTCCAGGTATCGAACCTTGGACGTAGTGGTCACAGGCGTTCTCACTAACCGCTAGGCCAAGGAGGCCGCGCTACAGTGTGACTTACACCAATCAGCATGTAAAACACGCGAAATGAAGATCAAACAGCCAAATCTGGAAAAAAAATTCAAAGGTTCATCATGTTCTTCATGTTCTTCATACATTCATAGGTCCAAGAACAAATCTCCACCAAATTGGACAAACTTTATATCAACGGAAAGGTCTTTCAACGTACATCATGAATCCATAATTATTTAAGCCTAATTCTTGCTAAATAAAAAAAATCGAAGCAAAACATGTTTGTGCACAAAACTTCAAATCATCCTAACTTCCTCGTTTCTCAACCAAATTTAGTGGTTCAAAGTGCAGAATTCTCTACATCCAAAGATCTATCTAAAGCATCAAACAAATTCAAGAATTATCAAGGTCGAAAAATCACCTTCAATGATGTACAGTTGTGAATTCGTGTGTTTTCCACCTTGTAATGCCAAAACAGATCTTCTATGATGCTTGAGTTGATGAATGAAGCAAGTCTTGGATGTTAATTGTGCACGATCTTGATGAAATCTTGAATTGTCATTGTTGCACCTCACTTTAACAGTCCAAAATTTGGCTTGGAAATGATGAAATCTTGCTTCAATTAGCTTCAATAATGCATATAGATGATGAATGGATGAAGATCAATGCAAAGTTTTTGAAGAAATTGCAAATTTTTGGAAAAAAAGTGAGAGAGAAAGTGAAAAGGTTTTTGAGATTTTCAGATCTAGAATGAAATTCTGTTATGATTTATCAAAAAACAGTTAGGATTATGTTTATATATGTGATGTTAAACATGTTTCTAATCCTAATTAGTGTTAATGGAATAGATTAGTGAAAATGCATTTTCATGCTAAATGCCAATTTGGTCATTTCACCTCACTTGTGCCAAACCAATGTAATAGTGGAATTTCTTTGTTGCAGCAAATTTCAAATGGCATTTGTGAGCTAGTGCAAAAGGAATGAAGTGAAAATAATGAATATTTCTCAAAAACACCTTTTTCCCTCCCTTTTTTAAATTAAGTCCACTTGAAAAATGGACTTTCTATGTGATGATTTTTGATGAAATGTGATGATGGATCATGATAGTACATGTCAAATGGAGTTTGCTCAAAGAAACCTCACTCAATTTGGCCAAATGGTTCAAGAGTTATGCCACTTTGAAAATCAACTTTTTTGGACAATGATCAATCCATAACTTGCCAACCACACATGAGAAATTCATGTTCTTGGACTTTTTGGAAAGGTGAGAGCAAGATCTACAACTTTCATGTTGGACAAAATTTCATTTGAAGCATTTTTGGACATGTAATTTTGAGGAGGAAAACATTCCATTTTTGGCAGTTTTCAATTACAAGTCACTTTCTATTTTTGGAAAGTTTTCACCTGACTTTATTTTCTTCATTCTTGATGTTTGAAATGTCAAATGAAACTTGTTTAGACATGAATGAAGTGTATCTAACCCTCTCCCACCTCCAAATCCATCATTTCAGGCACAGTTGACCACAATTGACTTTTCTGATTGATAGATGAATTTGGCTATGCACTGATCAAGTTGAGCCTTAAACTCCTGATGAAATGGCTCAATGATGAAACCCTAGCTTCCATAAGCTTAATATAATCATAAAATGATCCCCATATCCATTGAAAACCTCATCTCCTTGCCAAGCCCTGATTGGCCCAATACAACTGATTAGGATTGACTAGAGGTCAAAACCCTAATCTCAAGGCATCTGATCAAGCATAATGAAATCTCTTGGTGATGACAAAACCATGATGATGATGATGTATCATTTCAACCAAGATGAAGCTCAACCCCCTTGAAGAATCATGAAACCCTAATTTGAACCACCACCCTCAGATGGCTAGTGATCAGTCCATAAACCCTCAGGCTTGAACCTTAACCTCTTTATCTTCTGATCAAGACTTATGAGGATGACTTGCACAATGTTTCCACATGATATGCAATATGCAATGCCTAATGACCTAAAAATGATATGCAATATGTTAAGCTAGTCCCAAGAGAGGAGGGCAAATTTTGAGGTGTTACAGTCATTTGATATTTTTTATGAATTTTCTCTTTTCTGGTTATTTTTAATTCATTTTAAATAGCTTTCAGCATTCAAAAAATACCAAAATATTTTCTTAACCTCTTTGAATGATGATAGATCTATGAAAAATATTCTCATCAATTTATTAATTGATTTGAGATTTATTTGAGATTTTAGTTCAATTAGGTTATTTTTTATGCATTTTAATTGATTAAAAATAGTTTCTGGTTTCTAAAAATGCTGAATTTTTTTGTCAAACTTTATTTGACCTTGTTGAACTTAGGATGATCTATTTGGACTTTTCAAAGTTGATTTGAAATGGATTTGAGGTTTGACCTTTAATTGTTTATTTTAATTCAAGTATTATTTTAATTTTGAAAAATACCAAAAATATTTTATTTGTTTTTTGACTTCTAAGTCTCATTTTGCTTCAGTTTACTATTGTTTGACCTTGATTCCATTTGTCTTTGGTTAAGGAAATTTGCTTATTTCATTTGAAGTTCAATTAATGTACATTCTTATTCATCTTCTTATTCATCTTTTTCTTTTTGATCAATGAGTTAAAGATTGGTGGTTATCCTTGATGTATGGGAGATTTAACCTTCCTTGATTCAAATCTAATTCATCTTGATCATAGATCAAGTGAATGACTTTGCATTAAGGATAGGTTGCTTCTTAATCAAGCAAAAAACCTAAATCAATACAAGATCATTTCTCATTTTTCTTTTGGCATGGCAAGTTATAGGAGCCTGGCTTACTAGTCAAGGTCTCTAACTTGTGTTTGTTGCCTATATTTTTATTGACCGATCTCAGATAGGTGTGACTACTACATTAGTCCATTTATGATTGCTTAACATAATGCTAAATTGCCTTATGGCACACTAATCCTAACTATTGACCACTAACTTTTAATTCTTGCACTTTACATTAATGCAATTTAATATTCTTGTACATATTATTCATTTGCTTTTCCCCTTTGCTCATTTGAGCCCATGTTTATGTTAATGCAATTTGCCTTTTGCTCACTTGAGCACATGATTGTGTATATACTATTGTGCTTGTGTTTTGTTTTGATTGATGTGAACCAAATGCAAATGGACAAAAGGACTTAGACTTTAGAGTGCTATAAATGTCAAAGAGCAACTAGGCCTCATGTCTTTAGAATGCTTAATGTTGAAGATAAATTGAAAGGACCTAATCTCTAAATTCACTCTTGTCCATTCTTTGTTTGCATTATAGAACTTTTTGATGTGTGTGTTCTTGTGCTAGGGATACCAAACTTGAGCCAAATTGAAGAACCATTGTCATGTGCATCTAAAGTGAGAGATACAAGAGCCATTGGAAGATTCCTAAGAGATTGCTTAATTGATTGATTGCTTAAGTATTTGCTTGCTTATTCCAAAGGATGGGAGCTACTTGGATCATCACTATGATCTCAAGAAGGGAACTCCATTGTGGTCTTTTCTCTTCCTTCACCTTTGTATGTTTAGGACTTAGCCATTCTTCTTCTTCCCTCCATTCTAACCCAAGCCAAAACTTTTGGGCAAACATTAACACTTGTTTTCAAAATTAGAAACCTAAGCACTATGCTTTTGATTTTCAAACTTTCTTTTCATAACACTTATTTTGAATTGAATTTTAAGTCAACTTTGACCATATTTTGTAAATACTTTTCATTGGTAAATATAACTCATTCAAATGTTTTGTGGTTTCAATGGCCACTTCTTGCCAAAGCTTTTCATAAACCTTAGCTATTAGGTTTGAGTTATCCTTGAGGTTGATATAATACTCACCTATATCCTTAGTGATGGACAATGAGTCTTCCATGCTTATTATAGGTTTAACCCCTCACTATCATGTTGAAGTTATCCTCACATGGTGGATTTGTGGTTTTAGGTTGAGTTTTCTCCCTTAGATAACAAAAGACCTTAAGGCTTTTGGACCAATCAATTCACCAACTTCTTTTGATATTTTTACCCCGAACTACAAGGTTTTGATCCTACTCTTTTTAAGATGGTACGTAGGCAATGGGTTCATCCATTCAAACACAGAATTGTAAATGATTTGTACATTCTTCTCTCATCTCCTCAATCATGTTTGCATAAATAATTTTTTCACAAATACCAACCTACCTTACAACAATTGTGAAAAGGGCTCCCTAGGAGTACCTAGGATGTTTTGGGTGCTTAAAACCTTCCCATTGCATAACTAACCCCCTTACCCCCGATCTCTGGCATTTTTATTAGTTTTTGACTCGATAAAACTTCTCGGTTTTTGTTCACTTTCTAACCTTTCCTTTGGATAAATAGAAGTGCGGTGGCGACTCGAATTGTATGATTTACTTTTGATTTAGTCAATAAATCTAAAGGTAACGAATACCCCGCTACAAAAAAGTGGCGACTCTGCTGGGGACTTTATTTGCCTAGTGGGTTTTGCCTACTTTTCACATTTGTTGTATTGTATTGTATATTATTTTTTGTGACATATTTTTGTGCAAAATTTGGGATTACTGTATTGTATGTAATGTATGAATTGCTTGATATATTAATTGCTTGTGTGCTTGGTGGTCTCTTGTGAGATGAGTTCTATACCCGAACTCGAGTGCACTTATGATAGGAGAATGGCATAGTCTTGTTGAATTGTGTGGAGTTATTCCTTAACAAGTCAATTTGCAAGCCCATTCACTTGGTGGAGGTTATGTTGGGATCAATAATGTCATATGAGTAGTCGTGGTTAGGCATTACTCTTTCCAATATATGCCTTAGAAGCCAAGGACCTAAGTTTACCAAGCCCATCTTGGCCTATTTTTTAGGACGTAGTGCGAAGGTCGTTCAAGTGTAAGATTTGATACGATTGTTACGCGATACTACACTCATAAGAGCCTCTCTTGAGAATATTTTTGGAATACGAGTAGTCATTTATCCGATAATATACGAAAGATGGGATGATGACTATGGGAACCTCTTGTAGAACATGTTTGGGAGGTTTAAACCCTACTACACTCCCTTTGGGTGGTTCTTAACCAAGACTCCATGCTCGTGACTTGCAACAAACCCTTGATTCATGGTTGATCCATTCTTGTATATCCTTAATGCAAAGTCAATTTGAAAGAGTTAAGGAGTTTGACATCCTATGTATTAGATCCCTTGGAGTTTAAGGCTCATCATGGGAAGCTTCTGTCTATTCTTGCTACTCAGGTGGATGAAGGTCTGATGAGTGTGTTGGTGCAGTTCTATGATCCCTTGTACCGTTGCTTCACATTTCCGGATTTCCAGCTTTTGCCTACGGTTGAAGAGTATGCCTATCTTGTGGGTATACCTATTCTAGACCAGTTGTCGTTCAGTGGCTTAGAGAGGGTTCCTACTTCTCAAGAGATTACTGATCTATTGCATATAGATGAATCTCTGGTTGATATCGTTAAAACATACTTTGTATTTTTTTTAATTAAAAATAAAATAAAGTAAATCCTTGATTATTAAAATTAATTATTTTAATAAATTATTGATTAAATGCTAATTATAAAAATTAATTGATAAAACATTCATTAAGAAAACAAGTTAAATTAATTAAAATAAATTAATAGAGCAGGGGGTATAATTTGTATTCAAATAGTAATGGGCTAGGTAAAGGGGGGGGGGTTGTGAAAAGCAATGGGATCTAGGAACATTTACTTTTGAAGCCTAGGGCTGGATAGAGGGTCAATGGAGAGAGTCAACGGTTGACTCTCATCCAGGGACGCTGGATTAATTCAACGAAATCTATGCATATGACATAAGGGTCGTGCGATTGTCATACAAAGTCAAGGTAATCAGGATGAGGGGTTCAGATTACAAATTAATGGGAGCACATGGTGGACGCGCATGCATAATGAGTGGTTAGAGTCAACAGTCTCATTGGCTGGGAGAGACCCATGTGTCTCTCACTTAGCACCATATTGGGGGGGGGGGGTATTTAATCCATTTCTACGCTCCCTCCTCATTTTCAGTATTTCTTCTCTTTCTACACTCTTACTCTCTCTTAACCCTCTCTTCTTTCTCTGCCTCTGAGCTCCATTTGGCCACCCCTCAAACCTAACAACCACCATCCCCACCACCCTATTCCCTAGGTTTCAGGTTGATATTCAACCAGAAACTTCAAACCTTTATACACTCTGTTGTATCCAGAAGTAGCCGATAAATGTTCTAACAAAGTTGATTAAGACAAATCAATTTCTCCGCTTGAGGGATGAAATTGATATTGTTAGGTTTTGTTAAGCTAAATATGAATTAAATGATGATACTAGAATGAATTCATTTCAGAAACTTGTTGACAAAGTTTGTTAGATACTAGTAATATTTTAGTATTTTCTTTAAGTCCCACTTGTATTTAAGCAAATGAGCGGTGTGAGTATTATTATTCTTTTTGCAGTCTGTCTGCAACCATTTTATAACTTTTAAAAGTAGTGGAAATTTATTATTATTCTTTCTCTTATTTTTTTTCTTCATCTTTATCACCTTGTACACCAACAAACATACTAATAAATAATATAGAATATAAAACATACAATTATTTTTCATTATGCAATTGAACCATACATGAATGATTTTATCGAAACATACAAAGTTGCAACCATAGTTCTAACTTTGTTTTATTTAGGATACATAAAATCATACTTCTCCTTACATACATTTATTATTTGAACATAAATCCAGTTTGAAAATGAAGTTAGCATCTAGATAACACAAGGACGGTCAACAGAATAATTAGGCACCCAAGCAGCAGCCATATTGCCAATGAAATGGTAAACAGAAACAGTTCCAGGGCTAACTTTGAGAGCTTCGTAAAGTAACTCAGAGTCCATACCTCTTGTATCATGATGACAAATGTAGCGATAAATTCATGATCATAAAGCTATGGATAAGCTAGAGATCAAATAACAAAAGTCGCCACCGCGCTTTTATTGTTTCCAAGGGAAAAGGAAAAAAGTACGAACAAACCCAAAAAGTAAGAAGTTTTAAAATCAAAACTAATAAAATGTCAGAGATTATAGGTAAGGGGGTTGGTTACACATAAGGAAGGTGTTAGCATCCAAAGTGTCCTAGGTACTCCTAGGGAGCCCTTTTTGTGTGCATATGTATTTGGTACAAAAATGATATTTACAATCTAATAGAATGGGGGGGGGGGGGGAGGGGAGAATTCATTAATTATATTTTTGTGTTTGGCAAGACCTTCGGTCTTGTGCCTACATACCAACATAAAAATGAGGGATCAAAACCCCATAGTTCGTGATACAAATTTCAAAGTGGATGTATTGCTTTTAACAAAATTTAGTTTGAAAGGCACAAAGGCCTAAAAATGGTTTGGATGAGTTAGTTATTTTTTGGCTTTTTGAAAGTTTAAGTCAAGTATAGTTAAGTTTATTTACAAGTTTGATTTATGAAAAGAAATTTGAAAATGCAATGGCATAAGGCCAAAGTTTCTATCTTTTTGCAAAGTGGTCAAAGTTTAGAACAAAATAAGTTCAATCAAAAAAGATTTTAAAAAATGGGAGGGAGAGATTTTGAAATTAAAGAAATGGGGATAAGATGGAGAGACTAATCCTATGCACACAATTAAAAGTTAAGAGTTGAAAAGATCTGACCAAATGGGTAGCAATCCAATATACAAGAATGTTAATAGAAACCCAGAATTCCCTTGGACTTTTAGAATCAAGCAACATACAAATGCACAATTATATTATCTTGAAGAGCAAAGGCATCAAATAAAGATAGCCACATCCAAGCTTATCCATTCCATGATCTTCTTCAAGATTAACCCATGTAGCAGATGAATTTCATAAGTCACAGGTTCAAAATAACAGCTTCACAATGATCATGTTGCAGATGAACTCAGAGGGATCTTGAATGATGTATCAGATGAAGTTTCAAATTGCAAGCACTTGGTTTCTCAATAAGTTTCCATTTGTCCAAGATCAAGCCAACAGTCCACACAAAAGTTTTTTAGGGTTTTTGTTGTTATTATGTACATTAATGGTCAAAGACCACACAAACAAGCAAAGTATACACAAACAAAATATATCAACAATATGGTCCAAGTGGATAAAGTGAAAATTGCATTAACATAAACAATTAGAATGATATGAACAATGACAAATATATAAAAGTTAGAATTACATGACATTAAAGTAAATCGCTTGAAATTAAAAGTTAGTTGTTAATAGGTTAGAAGTTAGTATTGTTTTGATTTTTCTTTTCATTCTTAGACATCCTTTGGAGAACACTCAACCCACTTATCACAAGCATGGGTCCTTGAACCAAGACATCTTCCAAAGGAAGGAAAAAAGGTCAAGTTTCCACACAATACCATGAAAGAGGGGAGACATACAATCTCACTAACTAGAATGTTATGCCTTTTATGTCACAAATTTAGCGTTATGTTAAGCAATCGTAATTAGACTTATGTAGAACTCACAACTATTTAAGGTCGGGCAATAGAATTTTGGTGTTAATGCATGTTAGAGACATAGTATTATGGACTATGCTCATGAAACATACCACACACAAAAAGAATATGCAAAAGATGTGACCTAATCTCATCCATACTCATGTTGATTTTTCAATCAACTAGCTTTAGGACTTTGAGATATCATAGGCTAAATGAGATAAATGCATAAAGAAGGGGAATGAGATGAAGAGGGAGGGGAATGGATAAAAACTCAAATTGATCAAAGGAGGACTTTTACCAAATTAATATCATCCATTAATTTTGGGAGATGGAATGTACATTCTATCAATCCCCTAAATCCAATGATATTAACTTGACAAAGTCAAATCAACCTTGACCAAGGCCTAACAACAAGAGTCAAACACAAACAAGTCATCACAATTGGTCAACAAAATTATTTGGCATTTATTCAAATTAAAAAAATACTAAAATAATACATTTAAATTAAATATGGTTTGTCAAATTTCTAAAACCTCATCAAAACACCAAATAAATGGCCATGAGATTTATCATAGATCAAACAAGGTCAAAGGACCTTGGAGAAAAATTTCCAGAAATTTTAAAGACTTAAAAGTATTTTTAAACAATTAAAAACAAATTCAAAATCAATTAAATCATGAAAAATATTAATAATGATCCAAAAAATAATTTTAATTCAGAATATGAAAGAGGAAATTATTTGATTTTTTTGGTGAAACTCTCATATTTTTTGGATCAATATTAAAATTAATACGAGTTAATGAAAATAAAGCAATTAAAATGAAATTCAAATAATCAGAAAAAACGTGGACCACTTGATCTCCCTCATTAATTGAGGTGGCAGATCAAGTGGCCACCGACGCGCGTTCCATGGTAGACTTGAGTCAACGCGGCACATGCATGGTAATTAAAAACAACGCACGAGATTAAAACAATTAAAAAGGGATTAATGGCTCTGAACCGTGCCAACACATCACCGGCGTCCAAAGGCCGGTCATCTTCTCTGGTGACCCTGGCCGGACTGGTTCACTCATCACCATCAAAAAAATTAAAAAGGAGGACATTATTTGAAAGAAAAAATTGCGTAGAGCACGAATCTGACCTCAATTTTAGCTAACTCCTCATATATATATAAAGATATGAGGAGTTGAATTTTGAGGTGTGTCAACTGAGTTGCTTCGATTTAACCTCTAAGCAACTCAATCTTCTTTCCTACATTGGTAGGACTTCAGATAACCAAAGAATCAAGAGAATTGAGCAAGATTGAGAGAGAATCGAAAAGATGAATTTTTCTGGAAAATACCTTCAATGCAGGTCTGGATTCAACTGTTCTTGCATTGGCTCGTGCTTGATCTCACTCAGAATGCTTGCAGAAGTAGAATGAAATGCACAAAAGGTCTTGGATTCCTGGAGTTTTGAATCTCAAAATAGTGAGATTCAAACTCAATTTCAAGATGAAATTCTCAGGATTATCCTCTCAAATGGAAGGGTTAGGGGTCTAGGATCAAAGCTGGCGCGAATGTGTCTTGAATTCTGAGCATATGGAGCTCTATTTATAGCTGGATCATGTGATATTTGCACCTTCCAAAAGACTTTCCAAAATTGGCAATGGATGATGCATAAGTGCATGGGCGTGTACATGCCCATGAGATCATTACTTTAGGTCCAAAATCGAGTGTGAGAGAGTCTGAAATCAACTTGGATTGCAAGGCAAGTGTACATGGAAACTTGATGTTTGATCTTTGCCAAATGATGATGTAATGTTCAAGCCATGCGCAACCTATTCAATTCTTGTCCAAAATGGATGAACTTGGACTTTTTGGAAAGGTTAGATCAAGAGGAACAACTTTCATGTTCAACACCTTTCCATTTGAAGCTTGTATCATGATGAATTTTGAAGTGGAAGTTTGGAAATTTCAACATGTTGAAATTTTTTCTAAGTGTCAAGCCATATATCTCAATATTCCACCTTGCTTAACTTTTTATGTGAGCTTCAAATGAGAAAAGTGTCTTCATCAAAGTTGTATCTATTTAAAAGACCTTAAAAATGGTCATAAATTTCATGTCATTTGGATTTTAAATGATAGAGTTATGCATTTTTGAAGTTTGGAAAAATCACTTGTTCAATGTTATAGATCAAAAGTGACCTATAATGTAGCCTCATATCACATGCTCATAAAAGTTAAATTAGCTATCACTCAAAACATGAAAGTTGAAGTAGACATCATCTTGAATTAGACTGTGCAACTTGGAAATCTTTCATCTCATAAAAATTGAGAAAGTTATGGCCTTGGGAAGTTGACATTCAAATTAGGGTTTAGACAAAATGACCTATAATGTTTCAACATAGAAAATGATTTTCTAAGCAAAACTAGCTCTAGTTCTCAACATGAAAGTTGTTTGTAATGTCATTTAGAGTATGTTTTATCTTGTAATCATTTTCATATGGTGAAAATTGTAGTAGATAGGGTCTAGGGAGACCCAATTTTGATCAGATGAATTCATCTGGCCAACCACCATCAACCAACTTGCTAATCTTCAATTATATTGACTTTATAGGCTCATGGTAGATCATATATGCATAAGATGATGAATTTTTAAGTGTCCCTTGATAAATTTGATCAATTGGTGAGATAGCTTGTTGGAGAAGTTACTTAAGATACCGAGTCAAACTAGAGTTTCCAAGACAGATCACCCTCAAACTCTTGTAGAAAACTTGATCAATATAACATGTAGAGATCATTGGGACTCATATATGATGCTTGTTACCATACTTGTATCAATCCATGGTTGTTTTCTTTGTTCATTAGGGTCTCAAACCCTAGATGTGAACTTGATAGATCAATGAGATCATGCCCTACCTACAAAAGAGTTAGGCAAATGCAAAGACATATTTTTGGTATTTTGGTTAGTAAAATGATAATATACAAGTATGATACAATCACATAGTGCTTGGTGATATCTCCCAAAACAAACCCAATGAAAAGGTGTAAGGAGGATGCCAAGGTATGATCCCAATGCTAATGGTTATGATGAAAGTGCATGAGGGATCTTAGGGTCAAAATTGGGGTCTTACAGCTGCCCCTATTTAAGGACATTCCTACTGAGGAGGCAAAGGTTAAAATCTTCATGTCGACTCAGTAGAATGGGCTTAAATAACAACACAACACCAAATTTTGGTCCCTAAGAGACCTCATGATGCAAATGTCATGAATGCAAAAGTAAATTCTTTGTGGGGAAATTTGCCACAAAAGGAAAAGAAATCAGAGAGACCGAAAGTCTGCAGGAGTACAATGCATTCCATAAGGGAAACACACTGAGGAGACAAAGACTCTGGGGGGAAAAGAATTTATGCGTAGGTCAGGCTACGACTTAAAACTACTAGGGAACTCAAGGGATTCCATACGAAAATGGAAAAGAACTCAGCTGGGGAAACAACAACATCTGTAGGGGATACAAGTAAGTCGGGATGAAACTGAAATACTTGAATCATATAGGGAAAAGCGATTTCACTAAGGAAATGCGCACTCAATTCAACTAGGGAAGAAATAAACTTCAACACAGGAGGAGCATAAATCTATTATTTACTACCTGTTACTGGGTGAGGAGATGATAGAGATCTGCCTGAGAGAACATCCGTTATCGGTTAGGATGAACATATCAAGGATGACTCGCTGGGAACCAACAGAAGGGAGTATTCATTACTGTTTACTGGGTAAGAACAACCTTGCTGTGGAGAACTGCAGAAAATAGGATTTACAACTACTAGTTACTGGGTAGAAGACCAAGGGTGAGAGTATCCATCATCGGTTAAGATGAACATATCAAGGATAAACTCAACAGGGAAGAAAATCCATCATCGGTTAGGATGAACATATCAAGGATAGACTTTCCTGGGAAATGTCAAGGAGGATATCCGTCACCGGTTAAGATGAACATATCAAGGATAAACCAACTGAACAAAAAATAGGAATTACATCTATCGAATGCTGGATAGAATACCGTCAAAGAGAAAACCTGTCATCGGTTAAGATGAATACATCAAGGATAGACTCTGAGAGGGGAGAAAATAGGCATTACATCTATCAGTTACTGGATAGAATACCAAGAGAGAGAATCCTTCACTTGTTAAAGTGAACATATCAAGGATCAACTATGCGGAGGGTACAAAAGCAGGATTTACAACTACCGGTTACTGGGTAGAAGACCACAAAGAGAAGGAAACCCATCATCGGTTAGGATGAACATATCAAGGATTAACTCTCTGGGAAACAAGAATAAGGATTACAACTACCCTTTTACTAGGTAGAATACCAAAGGTGAGAGTATTCGTCATTGGTTAGGATGAACATATCAAGGATAAACTCAGGCAGGGGAGAGAAAGATATCTGTCGCCGGTTAGGATGAACATATCAAGGATATACTTTCCGAGGAATAGATCCACTAGGGACTCTCTTGAGGCGAAAAAACAAGGGTACTTTTGCCATGCTTTGGGCAAGAAGTAACAAACTGCAAACTAATAAGAATATTACCAGTTACTGGGCAATAAACTATTAGGAGACTCGAAGCATCTATCTAGGTAGGATCTAGAAAGAAACAGTCAAACAATACTCAACCCAATGAGGACATAACTCAAGGGGAGTGGTTCCATCCAGATGAACAACTGGGGATGAAACTGAAATAATAAACATCCACGATAAAATAACTCAGTGGGGAAGAGGAGAAAGGTTAAAGTCTTTTTGCCTAAGGGCCTGACGCTCTATAATTGAGGGAGGACAGACACCGAAATTTGTATAGGGATAAAGTACCACCATACAGGGAATGAAAATCTCAAACCAACAAGTTAATCAGATATGCAAATATGCAATTATGAAATTATATAAATGTATATGTATATATGATGATTATGCTGACACGAACGATCACAAAGGATACAAAGGTGTCGCAAAGAAATGGAATCATCGGTACAATCCTCGGTCAATCCACAAAATATGGAGACAACTACTGGAGAACAGAGAGATCATCAATCCAAAAAGCTCAATCCTAATTGGGGAAGGAGGAGATCTGCTGAGGAAATAGAAATATCATCGACTCTGTGGGGAATTTTAGGTCAACACCATAAAAATGGGAGACAACCCTACAGGGAAATAAACTACTCAGAAACCAGGAGGAAACTCTGACTGGGGAGCAAGTCGAATGGCGATTGGCGGGGAAACTAGTGCGATCTACTGGGGAGATCAACCACTTCTGGTGAAGGAACACAAACTCCACTGGGGAGGGCAGAAACTCTGTCGGGGGAGACAAGCCGCAGGGTACCTGAATCAACCAACTCAGCTAGGGAAAAGGAACGAAACTCCACAGGGGAATCAAAAACTCCGCCGATGAACTGAATCAACACAATCGTCTAGGGATACCCAAAGAGTTATCTGCTTGGGGAACCTCTGATGTTTCGCACTCAAGGACTTGTTATCCATCGAAATGCTGTTGATATTTCTTTTCAATTGCTTTGGAAAATTCTTGCTTTTATATGTTTTAATAAAAATAGATTTTGATTAAAAAATTTAATTTCAAAAATGATCATAGTAAAATTTAAACTATTGGATGAAATAAATAAGAGTAAGAGCAATTGGATAAAAGCTCAACTTTATTTGATAAAATGGTAGTCTGTAAATGACAAGACTCCATAGAGTTTTGCAAAGCTGAAAATGGTAATTTACATGGAAAAGGGTTACATTGAATATAAATGACCCTTAATCCTTCTACCAACTCTTGATATCCACTGTGCTCTTGATCGCTGTCGGGGTGATGAATTGATGTCAACCCTTGTGCTCAATCAAGTCTTCAAAACATTAAAGATCAGCAGAATGCATTTACTTGCCATAATCCCTAATTTTTGCCTAAGTTGTCCCAAGGTGGGGTACTTAACTTATCGGGAAATTCTTTCTGTTTTATGTCTCTAATTTTTGCCTGGATCGCCCTTTCGGGTTTTCAATCCACCGAGACGCTTATTTTTGCCTAAGTCGCCCTTTCGGGTTTTCAACTTAACGAGTTGTTCTTTTCTTTTTAGGCGAAGTATTTCTTGACTGCATCTGCGTTAACAGGACGAGTGAACTCTTCAGCATCCATAGTTGTAAGTATCAATGCGCCACCTGAAAAGGCTCTTTTAACAACATATGTGCCTTCATAATTAGGAGTCCACTTCCCTCTAGAATCTGGTTTAAATGTCAAAATCTTTTTGAGCACAAGATCACCTTCTCTGAACACACGAGGTCTAACCTTCTTATCAAAAGCTTTATTCATCCTTTGTTGATATAACTGACCATGACACATGGCAGTTAATATATTCTCTTCAATCAAATTCAACTGGTCAAACCTGGTCTGACACCATTAAGCCTCAGTCAACTTGGCTTCCATGAGCACACGCAATGAAGGAATCTCAACCTCTACGGGGAGCACTGCTTCCATACCATACACAAGAGAGAAAGAGGTTGCCCCTGTTGAAGTGCGGATGGATGAACGATACCCGTGCAAAGCAAATGGGAGCATCTCATGCCAATCCTTGTATGTGACAACCATCTTCTGAATAATCTTCTTGTTGTTCTTGTTTGCAGCTTCAACAACCCCATTCATCTTGGGTCTGTAGGGGGAAGAATTATGATGTGCAATCTTGAAGTCTTTACAAAGAGCTTCCACCATATTGTTATTCAAGTTCGATTCACTATCAGTAATGATCTTGCTTGGCACACCATAACGATATATGATCTAATTCTTGATAAACCTTACAACAACTTGCTTGGTTACATTTGTATACGATGCCGCTTCAACCCATTTTGTGAAATAGTCAATTTCCACCAAAATGAAACAATGTCCATTCGAAGCTTTGGGCTCAACCATCCCAATCATATGAATTCCCCACATGGAGAAGGGCCATGGGAAAGAGATAACATTCAATAGTGTTGGAGGAACATGAACCTTATCAGCATAAATTTGACACTTGTGGCATTTCTTCACAAACTTGCAACATTCAGATTCCATTGTCATCCAATAGTAACCTGCCCTCAACATCTTCTTCTCCATTGCATGTCCATTGGAATGAGTACCAAAGGAACCTTCGTGCACTTCGGTCATCAACAAGTCTGCTTCATGTCTATCCACGCATCTGAGCAAAACCATGTCGAAGTTTCTCTTGTATAGTATATCACCATTCAAGTAGAAATTTCCGGCTAATCTTCTCAAAGTCTTCTTATCTTTCAAAGATGCCCCAGGCGGGTAAATCTGACTTTTGAGGAAACACTTGATGTCGTAATACCATGACTTTTCATCGTTGATCTCTTCCACAGCAAACACATGAGCTGGCCTATCAAGACGCATTACAGACAAATTGGGAACTTCATTCCAGTACTTCACTACAATCATTGATGCCAACGTTGCAAAAGCATCTGCCATCCGATTTTCATCTCGAGGGATATGATGAAACTCAACCTTTTTAAAGAAAGTTGAAATCCTCCTCGCATAATCTCTATACAGCACCAAACCAGGTTGATTTGTCTCCCATTCTCCTTTGATTTGATTCACAACCAAAGCCGAATCACTGAAGACATCCAAATACTTGATTCTGAGATTCATGGCCTCTTCAAGCCCCATAATGCAAGCTTCATATTCTGCCATATTGTTTGTACACTTGAAAGTCAATCTAGTTGTAAATGGTAGATGCATGCCTTGAGGAGTAATAATCACTGCCCCAATGCCATTTCCATATTTATTAACAGCTCCATCAAATACCATGCCCCAACGGGAACCAGGTTCTAGCCCTTCTTCAAGCAATGGTTCATCACAATCTTTCATTTTCAAGTACAAAATCTCTTCATCCGGAAAATCATACTGCACTGACTGATAATCTTCAATCGGTTGGTGAGCCAAATGGTTAGCCAAGATACTACCTTTGATTGCTTTTTGAGATTGGTATTCAATATCATACTCTGACAACAACATCTGCCAACTGGCAATTCTCCCAGTTAAAGAAGGATTTTCAAATATATACTTGATTGGATCCATTTTGGATATCAACCAAGTGGTATGATTCAACATATACTGGCGCAGACGCTTAGCAACCCAAACCAATGCGCGACAAGTCTTCTCAAGCATAGAATATCGAGTCTCACAGTTGGTGAACTTCTTACTGAGGTAGTAAATCGCAAATTCTTTCTTTCCAGTCTCGTCTTGCTGACCAAGAACACAACCCATACTATCTTCGAGCACAGTCAAATACATGATCAACGGTCTTCCTTCAACAGGTGGAGATAAATCGGAGGTTCAAGCAGATATTCCTTGATACTGTCAAAAGCTCTCTGGCAATCTTCGATCCAATTACAAGACTGATCTTTTCGAAGAAGCTTGAATATAGGCGCACATGTGGTAGTCATGTGGGAAATGAATCTGGAAATATAATTCAAGCGGCCGAGAAAACCTCTGACTTGCTTCTCAGTTTTGGGCGTAGGCATCTCTTGTATTGCTTTGACCTTGGCAGGATCAACTTCAATACCCTTCTCGCTGACAATAAAGCCCAACAACTTACCAGAATGAACACCAAAAGTACACTTATTGGGATTCAGGCGGAGTTTATATTTCCGCAAATGGTGGAATAGCTTCAACAAATGCTCAACATGTTCCTCCTCATCAATTGATTTAGCAATCATGTCATTGACATATACTTCGATCTCTTTATGCATCATATCATGAAAGAGAGTAGTCATTGCTCTTTGGTAAGTTGCACCGACATTCTTTAGACTGAAAGGCATCACTCTATAACAGAATGTTCCCCAAGGTGTAATGAATGTGGTCTTCTCCATATCTTCGTGTGCCATCTTGATCTGATTATATCCGGAAAATCCATCCATAAACGAAAAGACTTTGAATTTAGCAGTATTGTCTACCAACATATCAATGTGTGGCAGAGGGAAATCATCTTTCAGACCGACTTTATTCAAATATCTATAGTCAACACACATGCGGACTTTTCCAACTTTCTTCGGCACAATATTGGCCACCCATTACGGATGCTCAGTAGTTACAAGGAAACCGACATCAATCTGCTTCTGCATTTCCTCTTTAATCTTCACAGCCATATCAGGACGCGTTCTTCTCAACTTCTGCTTGACTGGTTAGAATTCTGGCTTCAACGGCAATCTATGCTCCACAATCTCAGAATCCAGACCAGGCATGTCTTGATAGGACCAAGCAAACACATCTGAATACTCTCGAAGAAGATCAGTTAACCCCTTCTTGACTTCTGGACACAGGCGAGACCCGATCTTGACTTCCTTCATATCATCCTCGGAATCCAAATTGACTAACTCGACCTGCTCTTCGAACGGTTGAATGGTCTTTTCATCTTGCTCAAGAAGACGAGATAATTCATCACTCACTTCTACATCACTTTCCTCCTCGACTTCAAACACAGGGAATTCGAAATCTGGAGAAGGAGAAGGATCATTGTATTCAATGGGGTTAGGAACCAACCTGCATAATGATTTGATATTTTGATTTTAGAGAAGTGAATTTGTGACCAAATATTATGCAGATGGACAATTATATTGTTTATTTATGTTTTTTATGATTACCATTTTCAGAATAAAGAAAAAAGTTAAAATAAACACCATAGATGTGGATGAATAGAATTAATTTTATTGATGATCAATTTGAAAATGCACAAACAATGCTCACTTCTCCCTTAGGCATAGGAGAAGGATTTTAAAACATATAAAAGAAATTACTTAGATCGATGCAAAATAACATGAATATCAACAACAGTCCAATTGTCGCAAGCCTTTCCATGCGTCACAAAATTGGTGCAGTCTTCCTCTTCGCCACCCTCTAGCACAACATCTAAGTGTTGTTCATTGCCATGAATGAACCCTCCGCTACGAAAGCTAAGTTGTATATCTTTAGTCCTTGCAGTTGATGAACCTTTCTGGAACCCCAAACCGGTTATGCCTTTGTTATCGGAGACCTCTACCATGTGCCCCCATTGATCAACATTGCCTTCTTCCATAATCTTCTGAGCATCTTTCAATGAGGACATAGGTGCCCCAACCCTCTTTTCAGCAGCAATAAACAAGGCTTGTAATGGAGTTCCAACCTCATCCTCAGCTTCAACGTAAGAGAAAGATAACAAGTGGCTAACCAACAACGGCTTCTCTCCACCAACAATCACCAGCTTGCCATTCTTCACAAATTTGAGCTTCTGGTACAAAGTCGAAGTAACAGCTCCTGCCTCATGGATCCATGGACTTCCCAACAAGCAACTGTAGGCCGGGTGGATATCCATTACTTGGAATGTAATTTGAAAATCACTCGGACCTATCTTGACTTGAAGGTCCACTTGGGCAATAACCGTTTTGCGCGAACCATCAAAAGCTTTGACGATTACGCCGCTATACCTCATGGGCGCTCCTTGGTAAGATAGCTTTGACAAAGTTGACTTCGGAAGCATATTCAGCGACAACCCAGTGCCAACAAGCACATTTGACAAAGCATCCTCTTTGCAATTCATAGAAATGTGCAAAGTCAGATTATGGTTCACGCCCTCCTCAGGGAGTTCTTCATCACATAAGCTAAGATTATTGCAAGAAGTGATGTTAGCCATAATATGATCAAATTGATCCACTGTAACATCATGTTTTACAAACGCTTGCTCTAGAACTCTCTGCAGTGCTTCTCTCTGTGCTTCAGAATTCATGAGCAGAGACAACACTAAGATCTTTGAGGGGGTTTGGAGCAATTGCTCCACCATATTGAACTCACTTCTTTTGATTAACCGGAGTACCTCATCATCATCATTGGGTTTCAAATTGCTGGATTCACCAGACTTACCTTTTGAAAAGCCAACTGGGTCTTCAACAGGAACTTCCACCTTCTTACTCACAACTGATTCTTCTTTATCTTTTGGGAACACCGACCCAAACACTCGACCACTACGGGTCACCTTAGTAATATCAGCAATGCTCACTACTGAACTAGTCGTAGGTAATGAGACCTCTTGACCATCCTTCATCATTGTAGCACTATACTGATACGACACAACTTTATCAGATGAATACGGGACTGGGCCCGCTAACCGTATTACCAACGACGATACTGATCTTTGACTATTGTTGTTACTGGAGTCATACTGGATTACCAACTTCTCAGGCTGCTTGAAAATAGGCACTATGACATTAACATCATCTACATGACGAGATTGAACAATTTGAATCATGCCTTCATCCATCAGTCGTTGGATGCCCCTTTTCACAACTTCACAACCCCTCGGGTTAACACTACAAACAACACAACCATCATGGTCGTGCTCACATTCACTTACCAAAAAAACATCCTTATGCATCTGCACCAAGGATCTTCAGATAAACCGCACGTCAAAAACTTTAAACTCTCTAGGACAACCATCCACCATATTCACAGAAGAGTTCCCATGGGCGGGCGACGTATTTTCTTTCACATTCGGCGCACGATCCTCGAAGGACACCATACCACTCTTCATCAATTTTTGAACCTCATACTTAAGCGGATAACAATTTTCAATATCATGTCCGGGTGCTCCTTGATGAAAAGCACAACGGAGCTCAGGCTTATACCACCAAGGAAGTGGTTCTGGAATCTGTGGCGGGTTTCTTGGTTGGATCAGGTTCTTGAGAACCAAGGATGGATAGAGTTCTGTGTAAGACATAGGAATCGGGTCAAAAGAGACCTTCTTCCTCTCAAAGTTTTGTTGATGATGATTGTTGTTGGTATTGTTGTTGTTGTAGGTGTTCGCTCGTTGTTGCGGTTGTTGTTGTTGACGTTGTTATTGTTGAACTGGTGTTGTTTGTTGATTAGAAAATACCGGGATAACGGAAGATACTTGATGATGATGTTGACGGGATGGTGGATTTCTTCTGATCTGAGGCCTCCTCTGCCTCCCACTGCTTATTACATTCGTCTCACTGTCTTTCTTCTTACCGAAATTACTGCCATACCTCTTGCTTGTTGATGTCTCATCTCTTGACAAACGTCCTTCTCGGACCCCTTCCTCAAGCCTCATCCCTATGTTCACCATTTCGGTAAAGTCACCGAGGGAACTAGCCATCATTCGTTCATAGTAAAATGAACTCAGAGTTTTCAAGAAGATCTTTGTCATCTCTTTTTCCCCCAAAGGAAGAGTGATCTGGGCCGTCAATTCCCTCTATCTCTGTGCATACTCTTTAAATGTCTCTTTGTCCTTCTGAGACATAAACCTCATCTGGTCTCTATCAGGCGCCATGTCCATAGTATACTTATACTGCCTGACAAAAGCCTCCCCCAAGTCATTGAAAGTGCGAATGCTGGCACTGTCTGTAGCACCTCAAATTTGCACCCTACCTTTGTACATTCATTTCGTATTAGGTCATTAACATAACTCATTGCATAACATTGCATGGCCATTTGCCCAAGTGCAAGTTCCCCAGACAAATTGGGTCAAACTGATCAGGAGAATCAGTCAATCAAGCAAGCAAGTGCCATTTTCATTGAGACAAAGCACTAGGGTGGATTTATCAAGCTCATATGGTCTAAGGATCATTTTGAAGTAATTTGGCCAAAGATTGGATGCTCAGAAGTCATCAGTCAAGCTGAATTTCAACTGAAGCCCTAGCCAGTCAACTGCAAAGTCAATTGTGGATTTGGAGGGTGGGAGTGACAAGAGATACTCCATTCATGTTCAAACAAGTCTCATTTGACATTTCAAATACTCACATTGAAGGATTTGAGGTCATAGCAAAGGTTTCCAAAAGGAAAAATGACCTATGGTTTCAAGTTTCCAAAAGGATGGCAAGTTTTTGGAACGACTTCAACCTAATTTTCCACCATCAAAAAAGCTTCAAATGGAATGTTGTTGAACATGAAAGTTGTAGATCTTTCTCTCCCATTTTCAAAAAGTCCAAGATCGTGAGAATCGGATGAACGGTTGAGGAGATATGATCAAATTACCACCGAGCGTGCATGGCAAAATTTTCCATGTATCGATACACACGAGTTTCGCATCGATGCATGCAAGGCAAAAAGGGCTATGTATCGATGCACACGAGTTATGTGTCGATGCATACTGTTAAAAAGTGCTGTGTATTGATACAAACAAGTTACGCATCGATGCATACTGTTAAAAAATGCTATGTATCGATGCACACGAGTTATGTGTCGATGCATACTGTTAAAAAGTGTTGTGTATTGATACAAACAAGTTACACATCGATGCATACTGTTAAAAAGTGTTATGTATCGATGCATACGAGTTTGGCATCGATGCATACTGTTAAATATGTGCTATGCATTGATGCAGAAGCTTGGGTATCAACACATAACTCTGTTTTGATCATGCATTGTTTACTGTTCACGTCCATATTACTTCATGCACCACTAATTGGCAAATTTGCAAAACACCTTGGTTTTCATTAATCCCTTGGCATCTTCTTAATTGTGATTAGCAAGCATCATTAGTGCATCATATATATAGACTAATCATAACAGAAACAGCAAATCACAATTCATTTTCTCGGATCCAAACCAAAAAAATTCTCCAAATTCTCTCAAAATTCTTCAAACTTTTTCTCATTTTTTCCTTCGAATTTCATGATTCTTTTTGGTTTCTCTTGTGTTAATCATCATTTGTAGGTGTTATTGAGGAACTGTTGCAGGAGAAATCGTGAAGAACTTGGCTAAACCGCAACTGTCATCACCTTGTTCATCCATAGCATCTTGAAGTTTCTACATCATCAAGCTGTGTCGAGCTAAACTTCTACTTGCATTCATCTTCCACAACACCATAGGACATCTGTTTTGACAATTGGAGGCTCGAAAAGCTCAAGAACACGAACTGCACATTCATAAGGTGAGATTTCGAATCCTTCGATTCTTGAAATCAGCATGTGGTTTAGGTAGATCGTGGAACATAGATTACACTGCAACTTAGATCATGAATTTTCGTTAGGTATTGATGAAGTTATGTGGATCTGAATGTTTGACTGTGAAACTTTCTTGGCTCGATCCGTGAGATTTAGGAACTTGTAGGTTAAATCATGGACATATTCGCATTCCTCGTTCTTAGACGATTCCAACGGATATTCATTTGTTCATTTTGGTGATGATTCGATGTTCATCGTGTTCTTGTGTTTCTGGTAAAGAAGATGAAGTTCCTGGAGAAAATAACCTGTTTGATCCGAAATTCTGTTTGAGAATTTGAATAGGATGTTTCCCGCGGTACTGTTCACGTAATTACAGATATGCCATTAATGAAAACCAATTTAATTTATATTATTCCAAAAAATCATAAAAAAATACATGTGACCTTAGAAAAATCATATAAAACCATAGAAAAATCAGAAAATTGTGAAAATAATTTTGTTGACTTTGTGGTTGACTGTAGATGATTTTTGACCTATTGGTCAAAGTTGTGCTTGGTATATTTTTCATTTGACCTAGGGTTTCTTCCACATGTGCATAATTTGATACCTTTGAATGATTTGATCATGAAATCCTCATATTGTATAATAAATGGCTGAAAATTTTTGTGTTGATTGTTGACTGGCTGAGGTTTTTTCCATATGAATTTCTTGAGTTTTTGATACCTGGCCATGGAGTTATGAATTTTTGAACTTAGGTGTGACAATTGGTGTCACACCTCTTGATGCCAATTTGTTGGATTTTTTAGTATGACTTATCCTTGTTAGAATTGATTGAAATTTGGTATGGATGCTCATTAACATGTTAGGATCCTTTGTGAATTTTTGTGGAATTATTCATTGTGTTTTCTAATTGATCATGATTTTTCATTTCTGATGGTTGAATTTGCAAGCTCATATGATGCATGTTGGTAGATTGATTGTGAAATGCTCATGTGGTATTGTATAATCATGAAATTTGATATGCTAGTAGAAGACACATGTTAGGACCTCCCTGTTTTGGTCTCATCCATTTCTTTGTTGTTTTCATTGAATTATGAATTTTTGAAGTGGAAGTATGTGTTGATGTTGTGATTTGTAGCCTATAATTGTGCCTGTTTTTGTTGATTTTCATTGACATGGTTCCATTTGCCCAATTAAGCTGAAATTTGGTGTGCCATATCTGGATTAGGTCCTGTTTAGGTGAAAATTGTTTGAGAATTTTGGGGATGGTGTTGATGTGGATTTGAATGCAATAATTCTGTTTGTAGGCTTAGGGCTTCCTTTGAACTAGTTTGCCTTACTTTGTGCATAGAATGGGCATGATGAATGATATGACCATGAAATTTGGTAGAATAGTTCCTGACATGTGTAGCTTTCATTTGGCTTTGGTCCCATCCATTTCCCATTTAATCTCACTGTTTACCATTGGATTGAAGTTGATGCATATCCTTGGGCCTCATTTGATGTTGTTTTTGCATGCTTTGTCATGTTTAATTAATTCCCATAGCTCCTTTTATCCAAATTGCTTGAAAATTGACATGAAGCTTGTTGAATGTCCCTTGTTTAGGATAGAATTTTTGTGGAATTTCCCATGCTGTTTTGATATTTTTTGTGATGTGATCTTGCTGATTACTCATATGTGGTTTAACATTGCTCACTTTGCCTTACATGTTGCATAGATTGAAATGTGTACATGATTTGGATATGGGACCAATTGGGATCCCTTTGTATTTGAAATAGCTTGACTTTGATCATGAATTGGTTGCTGTTTTAGGATTTTTCCTTCTTTTGGACCCTAGGCTAGTCCTAGTGGTCATGTTACTTACATTTGAATGTGATTGTGGCTTTTCAGGTTAAGGAGTTAAGGCTTAAGGATATTGTTTCACATTTGGGATGTTTTGCTTGATACTTGTAAACTAATGTGTTTGTTTTGTAGGATGTTTGAGCCTTGAGCTTTGTGCTATGCACATCATTGGGATTGTTAATTGATCATTATATTGTTGTCTGATTATGAATGGGATGCTGATTCTGTTTGACTTTTGTACAGGTACACTTAGTTGCTCAGTTCTCTTAAGAACTTGCATTGCTTTGCTTATAAGCAATTGGCATTGAGGTATAGAACCTTCTTCTTCATGTAGTCTGGAGACCCGGTTGTTACCGGGCCGGGCAAACTGTCTGAAGTCCTCCTTAAGAGGCAATGCTTGTGTATGTTTATATTTGTCCCAAGCAGGAAAAGTCCTCATTTGAGGCAATTGGTGGAAGGTAGGGATAAGCAATCTATCCCCCACTATTCTGTGAGTCTTCTCCTTGCTCCCATTACATGGTTGTAGCATTGAGACACAAACCCAAGATCTTGTACATTGTACAGTCGAGTCTATGTCCTGAGCGTAGGAGGGTCCCTCCATTCTGGACCCACGCTCCTTTGTCTTAAGCTCTCCCTGACCAGGGATAAGAGCTGTGAAGTCTAATCTTCACTCTCCTTTCATCAGCTTCACCTTAGCCCCTTCATGGCAAGGTTAAGAGCTAACCTGGCCCCGATACAGAGGCTTGTTTGTTGAGGTTGATATGACCCCTCGACTAAAGCCTAGCCCTGATGTTTGAGCCCCTTGTTGGTGTGTTTATTTCATGCTGTATATGTTTGTGTGGTGTGATTGTATCCCCTAGGTTTGCTAGACTCCGCGTAGTCTCGTTTGCATGTCAATTAAGGTAGCACGGTTCCTTCGTATAGGACTTCCTTTCTTGCTTGAGCTTTCCTAAAACACAAACAAACATTATCCCCTCTTAAGGATACGTCAACTCCTTCTACTACAGGTGAGTAAGTCTCCAATGGTCGAGCATCCGGTAGATTGCGCAGTGACGTTATCCACTTAAAAAACACAAATCAACAGGAATAGTTTAGCCGAACTACGGCAACTCTGATTCTCATGTCCAGATGAGATACGTAGGCACGAGATGCGATGTCTTGTCGAGTTTGACTAACAACTAACACTAATCCTTGTTTGCTTTCGCCCTCGTTGCGATCCTTTTCTCTCGCCCTCGTTGCGATTGAGACCTCCCCCTTCTCTTGCCCTAGTTGCAATTGAGACCCTTCTTCTTGTTGCATGCTGTTGTGTGTTTTGGGTTCGGATGCTGGCATAATTCCATCAATTGGTTGTCGGGCTCCATGTTTGCCCTTTTGAGTGTGTTTTGGGTTCGGATGCTGACATAATTCCATCAATTGGTTGTCAGGCTCCACGTTTGCCCTTTTGAGTGTGTTTTGGGTTCGGATGCTGACATAATTCCATCAATTGGTTGTCGGGCTCCATGTTTGCCCTTTTGAGTGTGTTTTGGTTCGGATGCTGATGTAAGTCCAGTGATTGGCATTCAGGCTCCACGTTTGCCTTTGCCTGTGGTCGGTTGTGTGCGTGTTAGCCGAGCTACGAATGCTCTGATTCTCCTTCGTCCAAAGGAGATACGTATGCATAGGATGCAACATCCTAGCGAGCATGTGTCGTTTCCCATGTCCGAACTACTTAGACTCTGATGTCTATGCCTGATAGACTAAGTAGGCCCAGGATGCGATGTCCTGCCGAGTCAGTTTCAGTCAGTCTCTTGTGTCTCTTCCAGCCTGTATAGATGTTTATTTGAGCAGTGTTTAGCAACCAATTTTCCTTCCTATTGTGCGTGGATCCCGTCGAGTACGACGGATGCGTAGGGGTGCTAATACCTTCCCTTCGCATAACCGACTCCCGATCCCATTCTCTTTGGTCGCGAGACCACGTCTTTTCCCAGGTTTACTCTGAGCGTTTCCTTTCCCTCTTTTGGGATAAATAACGCACGGTGGCGGCTCTGTTGTTCTTGTTTTCCCGCCGGTTTTTCGCGTAATGCGACAGCTGGCGACTCTGCTGGGGACACTAGAGAAGTTGACCTGTGCTGGTCCTTCTTCCCTAAGCGAGTCTCTCCTAGCGCTCTCTAGGTTAGGGCTTTGGTTGCTATCTGCTGTTGTTTATTGCATTCATTTCATTTATTGTTTGCATTTATTATTTGCATTTATGTTTGCATGCATCATACTGGCATTGAACTGTCTCCTGTGCAGGTGGTTCTTCTGTCTGGGGTGGGTGTTCTGAGTGGGGCTAAAACCCAGGCCCGAGTATGCACCTAGGATTAGTGTGGGTCTCACGTTCCTCATTTGCTAAATCAGCATGATGTTGTAACGTGACATACCACAAGCCGGACGAGGTTCATCTGATAGTGCTTTCCATTGTGGAATATTCCACTTTGGTTGAGTTACTTCATCTGAACTGTTGACTCTGGTGACCGTTCTTTTCCGGATTCTTGGTTGAGACGATCTTAAGGGAGCTACAATGGCACACCCGAAAGGGCAAACCCATTGAGTATCTTTGCCCGATTGTCGAGACCATTGTCCGCCTTAGGATGACCTTGTTAGAATTCACCTGTGAGGGGCGGGTTTGATGTTTGCGAGTATAGTTTCTGCCTGTGATGCTGTGATGGTGACTATGGTTCAGCCGGATTTAGGGATCTTTATTTTTGGACGCCGGAGGTTTGACCTTGGCAATTATCAGCGGGTTCCGTTTATTTCGGATCCCCGGGTTGAATTGAGAGTACTTGTTCAGAGGATCCGTTTGTCATCCGTTCAGTGGATGTAATCTCCAGTTCCGTTTATTTCGGAGCTCCCCAAGTTGGATTTATGGTGACCTAGTCTTTCAGATAACTGTGACTGGTTCAGAGACTTAATGGGTCTACAGATGACTTGGTGGCACAGTGACCTGCATTCATGCATTCGCATTGGTCTCATTTCGCATTCATCTGCATTCAACTCATGTCTGTCCGTACTCAGGGTCCATTATTTTTAACAGAGACTCAGGTTGAGAGACACCAGATGTCAGAATATTGTTCATAAAATTTTATCTGTCTCGATGAAACCGGAATCCAAGGACAGAATATTCCTAGTACGGACAGACATTGCATGTGTGAGTCATACTAACCCATTTGTTGTTTTGTAGGTGTCAACCGGTGCGCATAGCTCATCTGTTCAGATAACCTGCTGGGGTCAACAAATCCAAGCTGATGGATCTTCCCAACGCCGACATCCTCGAACTGAAAGAGATGGTGAGGGATTTGTTCAGTATTATGCAAGGGCTTGCCTTGGGGCAGAAAGCCATGGCCGAGAGATTGGAAAGGATTGAGGGCTGGATGATCAAGGAGAAAGTTCAGGGAAAAGCTCCATCATCCGAAGTGAACAAACCCTCTGGCACTGTAGCCAGGAAACCCTCTGACAGTGGTCCGTTCAAGAAGGAGATTGAGTCAGTTGGTGCGCCAGCAAAGAAAGAACGCAGTAAGGATCGTTATCATCCTTATGCTGCTGCTGTAACCGCTCCTGTTGGTAATCCACTTGTACCACCGCGACAACCACCACCTCAACAGAAGGCACCGAGAGTTAGGGGCCAGGTGAAGAAGAAAAAGGAGGAGCGTCAGTTCGAGGAACCACCTGTGACCTACACCCTTTTGTTCAGGAGATTGAGGGATTTGGGGTTAGTCCGACCAAGGATTTTGATTCCCATAGCACAACAGAAGAGGCCTGCACACTATGATGAGAATGCCAGGTGCGAGTTCCATTCTGAGGCACCCGGACACAACATTGAGGGTTGTAGGGCTTTCAAGCATATTGTCCAGGACATGGTGGACTCAAAGATCATCAGCTTGGCACAGATCATGGATGGGGATGTCAATCCTGTACCCAGGCAGGGTCCTGCAAAGATGAAGATGGTGAAAAAAGTCAAGAAAGGAATGGAGGTGACTGAGGATGATCAGTTAAAGGGTCCGATGGCTGTGGTCCCAAAACTTCTGATGCAGGATGGAACTCTCCCTGCTATTGATGATACTTGTGCAACCGTCGCCACAGAGGGGTGTATGCTGACAGAGGATACGACCCAGAGGGTCATGGAAGCGGAAATGGATAGTGAAATACTTGAAACGCCCAGTCAAGCAATCGAAACCGTACAGGTGGAGAGCGCTCTTGTTGTTGAGAAAGAGAGGAAGCTGTCCATTTCTTCTTATAAGCAAGCTCTAGAGGTGGTGAAGAACAAAGAGGCCCGAGGCTGGGGAAGGATCATTGACATAGTGGTGAAGGCAGACATGTTTGGGATCGGTTATCGGCCAGATCAAGAGTCGTCTAGACCTAACAGAGGACGTCGTCCACCGTACATCTTCGTCAGTGCAGGAATGCTGAATTCTGATCAGGCTTGTTCAGTGAGTGAAGAGATCGACCGCGACCACGAGCTCGAGCTGTGGATAAAGTCGTGCGTACCAGGCAACTGGAAAGCCTCCAAAATCACCACTGTCGCTCATCCGGAAGTGTAGTATTTCTGTGTTTTGATTTTGTCTGCATGAAAGCCATACGTTTTGCCCGAAACGTACTGGTCCATTGTAAGGGCCACCTCATGTGTTTCATTGTGCAACATTTTGCATCAGTAATAAATGGATGTTTTTGTGATAAAAAGCGGTGTTCCCTGTTTTTCATTTTTTGCAGTTTAAAAAATAAAAATGGCAATGTTTTTCGTTTTTCTTTTGAACTTGTCTTGTTCCAACCACAAAAGTGATTACCCTCCTGATCTCATCGATAACAATTTGGTTACACCTCTATATGGCTTCGACAATCCAAGCTATCATGCCGAAGAAGAAGGCGAAGAAGATTGTGATCTGTTGGAAGATTAGCCAGGTTGTTGAAACAAGAGGAGAAGGTGATTCAACCACACGAGGAGCGAGTCAAGATGGTAATCCCAAGTAGAGCCGAGGTCAGAAGGGAAATGAAAGTTGAGGCCGCTTCAGAGGCAAGTCAAGAACAGAATGGTAGCCCTGTTAAAAGAGCAGGTTGATATGTGCGCCTGGTTGTATCAAGCTACACCAGGGTAGAATACCCATGTTGTGGGGCACGAGCTACCATCGAGAGAAGACTATCCTCTAGTGAAGAAGAAGGCCGGTGCCACGGATCAAAGGACTACGGTGACTTTGTTTCATGATATGAATCGTCGTGAAAGCAAATGCCATGTTGATGACATGATGACAAAGTCCCAAGTAGAAGAGGGGCATCCGGTGGACTTGATCCAGTGGTTTGACAGGTAGAGATAACTCATACCGTTGAGTTCGAATCAGTGCACTTATGGAGTGCTGTCCGGTAAGCTGCCGAGGCTTATTGTGAGCGGATAAGAGGAATCGAGGTCGATCCTGCAAAAAAAAAAAAAAGAAAAAAAGGAAAAAAAAAACAACACTAGAGACGCCTGGACCGAAAAAAAAAAGAGAGAAAGAAATCAATGGTCAGGTGGAATGATGACTGCCAAGGGGCATGGAAAAATGAAAAAAAGAATAAGTTGCAGGAACCTCCGATTCTAATGCCTCCCGTGGAAGGAATAAATGTTGATTTGGTACTTGACAGCCCTCAAAGGGTCTAGGAGGTGTGTGGTGGGTCGGCATAACAAGTCTTGTCGAAAAGAGCACGCAATTTACCTAAGCAAAAGGTTTATCGACTGTGAAACAAGGCACTCATTGTTCGAGAAAACTTGATGTACTTTGGCATAGGCTGCTCGCCGACTGAGACAGTATGCTGGTTCATACCACCTTGTGGATGTCCAAAATGGATCTGATCAAGTATGTGCTTGAGAAGTCAGCATGGACCGGACGGGTTGCGAGAGGGCAAATGGTGTCGACTGAATACGATATTCGGGGTACCTCCCAGAAAGCAATCAAGAGGAGGGTATTGTATGGTTATCTCGCCTAACAACCCATCGATGATTCTCAACCAAGGAAGTTTGGAGTCCCTGATGAGGACATCTCGAGGTACTCAAATCGAAAGATTGAGAGTGACCGATCCCGGAGGAGGGGCCTGGCCCTGAATCCGAACGGATTCTGATGTCTGATGGGGAAAGTTTAAAGTGAATGAGCTGGTGCTTCCCCGACAACATTTGAATGCACCAACGATGGTGGCTGAGTACGAAGTTGGTCCTGAGTGTTGTACTTCGGTACGTGCATCTACTGGGGCAGCGCCTTCCTCATTCAATATGGGATGGAAGTGATATTGCCTGCTGGAGGCCAGATCTCATTGTGGAGAGTCCGGATGGATGAGAAGTTTGAAAAAGGGCAAGTGGATGAGGACTCGGTATAGCGTGTTGAGCCTGATTGAGGAAAAGAGGCTGGCAGTTATTTGCCGCGGGGCAGTTGTACCCAGCGAATGAAGCGTGTTGTTAACCGAGAAGTTGGACCTCGTGGGTATCATGAGAGATATGGTGTTGAAAAGGATCCTTCCTCCTCAACGATCGTGGGGCAAGTGGATGAACAAATTATGAAGGTTCGTTCGTGGTCAAAAAAAAAAGTCTCCTCTGACAAAGCTTTGTTGTTGACGACCACGAATGATGAAGATTTTCCATTCCCTGTGAGTGCGGACGCAGTTAGAAAATACTTCGTGAAGAAAGCGACCCGCTGGACAAAAAGAATAAAAGAGTCCAGGCAAAAAAGGGCATCCCGGCGAACCAAGAAGAAAAGAGAAAAGGTTCGGGCAAAAGTTAGGGATAATGAGGAAAAAACTGTACACCCGACAAGTCGAAAACCCCACAAGGACGACTTGGGCAAAAAAGGGTATCCCGGTGGACTAAAACCTGAAAGGGCGGTCCGGGCAAAAGAGGGATTGAAACGAATAACTGCGTCCAGCATGATCGTTTGTGCTTTGGTTAGGACATCTCGGCTAGTCTCCGACGGAGATCGATTGGAAGCGTCTTGATTCGGAAGGCCGAAAGTGAGGAAAGTCTTGAGGACATATGGGGTATAACCGAGTTGGAACCCGATGAGATCACGGTTTCACATTGCCATTAGGATAGATTTTTCCTTTTATGCGCAATCACCTCTTTCCAGGGTTTGCTTCCTATGTGTTGCTTGGTCTTGAGCCATTTTTTTGTTTCAGTCAATAAATGCGTTCAGTCAAATAATTTTGTTTTTGTGTCATTACCGCTTTGATCACGAAAACATCCGTTTATTTTGATAAGAATACTTGCATTTTGAAACATAGAGGTCCCTTCCGATGCATGCTTGTAAGATTGAAATCTGGAAATCTTATTCGGAAGTTTGAGTGATCTAGATGTTGAAAACATGGGGCACGCCTGGGGCACGCTTTTATCTAACAATCTCTTGTGCAGGTGCCGCTAGATATCTTCATTCGCTGGCAAGTAGTGATATGAAGCCTTGTGACAAAAGATCCCCAAGTCCAACCAGGGGCAAGGGATAGACGAACAATGAAAGGACGGTGAAGGATTACGACGACGATCCTGGAAAGTTAACCAAGAAGACTCTTCAAAGTCTGAGGACCGGGAAGTTTGTATGGATCCCAGGAATTTGATCTTCGTGGGATGAATCAGAAAAGTCTAGACGATTCTGGAAGTTCTCAAAAGTGGAAAGCTGACATTGTGGGTGGACGATGGATGCCGCGGTTCGACGACTCGACAGGTGGCCCGTGTCCGATAGGCCGTATTTCCCCAATGGGTTTGAGAGTGGAATCTCCCTAGCATATTCGAGATCGGTGCCTCCTCAGCAAGCCTGAAGGTTACCATATCCCCAGCGGAGTTGTGACTGTTTCCCAAGTCTGAAGCTGTCTTCCCAGTAGAGTTTGTGTTGATGGTTTTCCTTCAGCGAGGTCCCCAAGCGGATCGGGTTTGGAGAAGATCATCCCCAGTAGAGATAAGCATGGGTTGCCCCCCCTAGCAGGGTGATCTCCAAGCAGTTCGGGTTCGATGGAGGTCATCCCCAGCAAAGGTTGTCTTTCCCCAGCAGGGTGGAAGTTGACGTGGTAATGAGATCCTCAGCGCAGTTCCTGGAGTCCCCGGTGTTGTCTCTGGAGGAGACATGTGTTTATGCATCCATCATTTAGATAGGCATAGCATATTGCATCATTAGTGCATAGCATTTCCATGATCATGGGGCATTGTGTAAAACAAAAAAAAACTCATGCATCAACATTGCAAACATGTCCATTAGCCCTAGGCAGTGGTGACCAACCGAGATTGGGTTGTTGGAAGGAGTTTAGCACCGCGCCATTGGATCGGCTTCAGAGTTGGGTTCCCCAGCATGGTTGAGAGGTCGGTGTTTTCTCAGCAAGCGACTCCTTAGTCGAGCGGATATCCCCAGCAGTACACTTCCCCTAGCAGACGTGGGTGTGTCCGATCTCTCCATGTAGAGTCTACCCCTTAAGCAGAAAGTGTCTACCAGTTCCTTCTGCGCTCCCCACTGAGTTAGATCCTCGTGGATGACGGTTGTTTCCGTTCCCTCCCTCGCGGGACGGGTTTCCCTATTGAGTTCTTTCCTCATTGGGATGAGTCTTGATTCAGTCTGCCTTTTGGGATCGATCCTAAACTGGCTTCCTGTCGGCTGTTTCTTGTGCTTCCCTGGGGCATAAATGAATAGTTGCTCATTAATCGGCACTCATTCATCTTATCCTCAGCGGAATTGTGGGCCTCTACCTACAAACCGGTAGTTGTAAGTCCTATCTTTGTGGTTTTCTACCCACTAATCGGTAGTTGTAAAATCCCACTTTCATCCCCTAGCAGAGGTAACCTTTGTGGTTCATTCTGTTTGTTGGCTTCTACCTGCAAACTGGTAGTTGTAAGTCCTATCTTTGTGGTTTTCTACCCACTAGCCGGTAGTTGTAAAATCCCACTTTCATCCCATGGCGGAGATTGTTTGTGGGCCTCTACCTACAAACCGGTAGTTGTAAGTCCTATCTTTGTGGTTTTCTACCTACAAATCGGTAGTTGTAAAATCCCACTTTCATCCCCTTGGTGGAGTTAACTCTTTGTGTTCATCCTGATTGATGACGGTTACTGTTTTCCGTGGTTTTCTGCCTATTAACCGGTAGATGTAATCCCCTCTTTGTGGTTATCATTATCCAGTTTTCGATATTGATATTCCTTTCCTTTCGGATATTTGCTTTGATTAAGCAACTTTATCCCCAGCGGGTATTCCCTGTCCTTTTGATTGGTCATCTTTGCATACCTATTCCTGGTACCCCGATGCCTTTCTTTTCGGTCGATTTGTCCATTTTACAACCAATCCGGTTATGGATAATCTTCCATGCGAGGGTATTATCTATGTTTCAACGGCTATAGATAATATATCTCATGCGCTCTTGGGTCGAAGTCGTCCTCCCCAGTTGAGTAAGATTCGTATTCCTTTGTTCGGAATCGAATATCCATCCTTTAACAAGTTTGCCTTTGCACTCTTCAGGATGATGTCGGTCGATCTATCCATTTAACAACCTGCAACCCGGTTATGGATAATCTTCCATGCGAGCGTATTATCTACGTTTTGACGGCTATAGATAATATGTCTCATGCACTCTCTGGTCAGTCTCTTGATTGTTTTCTCCAGCAGAGTAAGATTCGTATTCCTTGTGGAATCGAATTTCCATCCTTTAACAAGTTTGCTTTCGCTCTCTTCAGGGTGATGTCGGTCGATTTATCCATCTAACAACCAATCCGGTTATGGATAATCTTCCATGCGAGTATGTTATCTACGTTTTGACGGCTATAGATGATATGTCTCATGCGCTCTTGGGTCGAAGTCGTCCTCCCCAGTTGAGTAAGATTCGTATTCCTTTGTTCGGAATCGAATATCCATCCTTTAACAAGTTTGCCTTTGCACTCTTCAGGATGATGTCGGTCGATCTATCCATTTAACAACCTGCAACCCGGTTATGGATAATCTTCCATGCGAGCGTATTATCTACGTTTTGACGGCTATAGATAATATGTCTCATGCACTCTCTGGTCAGTCTCTTGATTGTTTTCTCCAGCAGAGTAAGATTCGTATTCCTTGTGGAATCGAATTTCCATCCTTTAACAAGTTTGCTTTCGCTCTCTTCAGGGTGATGTCGGTCGATTTATCCATCTAACAACCAATCCGGTTATGGATAATCTTCCATGCGAGTATGTTATCTACGTTTTGACGGCTATAGATGATATGTCTCATGCGCTCTTGGGTCGAAGTCGTCCTCCCCAGTCGAGTAAGATTCGTATTCCCTATGGAATCGAATGTCCATCCTCTAACAAGACTGCTTTTCTAGCCCTCTTCAGGATGTTGAGTGTTTTGGAACACAAACCAATTCACGCTTTGGTCGGTCACCTTTTTCATGCCTACAACCCGGTATTCTTGGTGTTCCTTCCTGTCTGCTCTCTGTCGTGACCTTGATCCCCAGTGAGTCCTCCTCTCCGTTGGTGTCGATAAACGTCGAGTTTTTCCTATGCGTCCGTTGGCGTATAGTTGATATCTTTCCCCACAGGGTCTTCCCCAGTGGATCTACCTCCCCGTTGGTGTCGATAAACGTCGAGTTTTTCCTAGTCGTCCGATGACGTATAGTTGATTGTTCCCCGCAGATCATTTGGTAATACCAGATGATTCCCCTCAGAATATTCCTCCTCTCCGTTGGTGTCGATAAACGTCGAGCTTCTCCCTTTCGTCCTATGACGTCTGGTCGAGTCTTCCCATTCATCCTATGATGTTTGGTTACCTCTCCGTTGGTTTTGGTAAACGTTGAGTTTTTCCCCAGGTGGATTTACCTCCCCGTTGGTTTCGATAAACGTTGTGTTTTTCTCATTCGTCCGATGACGTCTGATTGTGTACCCTTCCCATTCATTCATTAATGTCTGGTTGATTCCCAGCCAGAATTCCCAGTAGACGTCCTATTCGGTTTCCGGTTGTGGTGCCTTTCCCTCGTGAAGTGGCTTTCTCCTTCTCCCTTTCGTCCTATGACGTCTGGCTGAGTTTTCTCCTTCTCCCTTTCGTCCGATGACGTCTGGTTGAGTCTCCCTTTCGTCCTATGACGTCTGGCTGAGTTTTCTCCTTCTCCCTTTCGTCCTATGACGTCTGGCTGAGTTTTCTCCTTCTCCCTTTCGTCCTATGACGTCTGGCTGAGTTTTCTCCTTCTCCCTTTCGTCCGATGACGTCTGGTTGAGTCTCCCTTTCGTCCTATGACGTCTTGGCTGAGTTTCCTCCTTCTCCGTTGGTGTCAATAAACGTTGAGTCTCCCTTTCGTCCTATGACGTCTGGCTGAGTTTTCTCCTTCTCCGTTGGTGTCGATAAACGTCGAGCTTCTCCCTTTCGTCCTATGACGTCTGGTCGAGTCTTCCCATTCATCCTATGATGTTTGGTTACCTCTCCGTTGGTTTTGGTAAACGTTGAGTTTTTCCCCATTACGTCCGCTGACGTATGGTTGTATCTCTCCTTCCATTCATTCATTAATGTCTGGTTACCTCTCCGTTGGTTTTGGTAAACGTTGAGTTTTTCCCCATTACGTCCGCTGACGTATGGTTGTATCTCTCCTTCCATTCATTCATTAATGTCTGGTTACCTCTCCGTTGGTCTTGGTAAACGTTGAGTCTTTCCCATTTCGTCCGCTGACGTATAGTTGTATATCTCTTTCCATTCATCCTATGATGTCTGGTTACCTCTCCGTTGGTCTTGGTAAACGTTGAGTTTTTCCCCATTACGTCCGCTGACGTATGGTTGTATCACTATCCCCGCCTTTCATCCTATGATGTCTGGTTACCTCTCCGTTGGTTTCGGTAAACGTTGAGTTTTTCCCCATTACGTCCGCTGACGTATGGTTGTATCCTTTCCTGGTTATCCCCAGTAGAGTTGATTCACCTCTCCGTTGGTTTTGGTAAACGTTGAGTTTTTCCTAGTTGTCCGTTGGCATCTAGTTGAGATGATTTTTGTTCCCATTCGTCGTGTGTCGATGTCTGGATGTGGTTGTACCTCTGAAACGAAAAAAAGACAAATCCCAGCAGTGTGCAAATTCTACGGTTCTTGGTATTCAATCCCTGTTTACCCTGAAAGTCTGACAGTCGTTGCTCTCATCCATTCGGGTTCCCAGTTGATTGAATAGGGGCAGCTGTAGCACCTCAAATTTGCACCCTACCTTTGTACATTCATTTCGTATTAGGTCATTAACATAACTCATTGCATAACATTGCATGGCCATTTGCCCAAGTGCAAGTTCCCCAGACAAATTGGGTCAAACTGATCAGGAGAATCAGTCAATCAAGCAAGCAAGTGCCATTTTCATTGAGACAAAGCACTAGGGTGGATTTATCAAGCTCATATGGTCTAAGGATCATTTTGAAGTAATTTGGCCAAAGATTGGATGCTCAGAAGTCATCAGTCAAGCTGAATTTCAACTGAAGCCCTAGCCAGTCAACTGCAAAGTCAATTGTGGATTTGGAGGGTGGGAGTGACAAGAGATACTCCATTCATGTTCAAACAAGTCTCATTTGACATTTCAAATACTCACATTGAAGGATTTGAGGTCATAGCAAAGGTTTCCAAAAGGAAAAATGACCTATGGTTTCAAGTTTCCAAAAGGATGGCAAGTTTTTGGAACGACTTCAACCTAATTTTCCACCATCAAAAAAGCTTCAAATGGAATGTTGTTGAACATGAAAGTTGTAGATCTTTCTCTCCCATTTTCAAAAAGTCCAAGATCGTGAGAATCGGATGAACGGTTGAGGAGATATGATCAAATTACCACCGAGCGTGCATGGCAAAATTTTCCATGTATCGATACACACGAGTTTCGCATCGATGCATGCAAGGCAAAAAGGGCTATGTATCGATGCACACGAGTTATGTGTCGATGCATACTGTTAAAAAGTGCTGTGTATTGATACAAACAAGTTACGCATCGATGCATACTGTTAAAAAATGCTATGTATCGATGCACACGAGTTATGTGTCGATGCATACTGTTAAAAAGTGTTGTGTATTGATACAAACAAGTTACACATCGATGCATACTGTTAAAAAGTGTTATGTATCGATGCATACGAGTTTGGCATCGATGCATACTGTTAAATATGTGCTATGCATTGATGCAGAAGCTTGGGTATCAACACATAACTCTGTTTTGATCATGCATTGTTTACTGTTCACGTCCATATTACTTCATGCACCACTAATTGGCAAATTTGCAAAACACCTTGGTTTTCATTAATCCCTTGGCATCTTCTTAATTGTGATTAGCAAGCATCATTAGTGCATCATATATATAGACTAATCATAACAGAAACAGCAAATCACAATTCATTTTCTCGGATCCAAACCAAAAAAATTCTCCAAATTCTCTCAAAATTCTTCAAACTTTTTCTCATTTTTTCCTTCGAATTTCATGATTCTTTTTTGTTTCTCTTGTGTTAATCATCATTTGTAGGTGTTATTGAGGAACTGTTGCAGGAGAAATCGTGAAGAACTTGGCTAAACCGCAACTGTCATCACCTTGTTCATCCATAGCATCTTGAAGTTTCTACATCATCAAGCTGTGTCGAGCTAAACTTCTACTTGCATTCATCTTCCACAACACCATAGGACATCTGTTTTGACAATTGGAGGCTCGAAAAGCTCAAGAACACGAACTGCACATTCATAAGGTGAGATTTCGAATCCTTCGATTCTTGAAATCAGCATGTGGTTTAGGTAGATCGTGGAACATAGATTACACTGCAACTTAGATCATGAATTTTCGTTAGGTATTGATGAAGTTATGTGGATCTGAATGTTTGACTGTGAAACTTTCTTGGCTCGATCCGTGAGATTTAGGAACTTGTAGGTTAAATCATGGACATATTCGCATTCCTCGTTCTTAGACGATTCCAACGGATATTCATTTGTTCATTTTGGTGATGATTCGATGTTCATCGTGTTCTTGTGTTTCTGGTAAAGAAGATGAAGTTCCTGGAGAAAATAACCTGTTTGATCCGAAATTCTGTTTGAGAATTTGAATAGGATGTTTCCCGCGGTACTGTTCACGTAATTACAGATATGCCATTAATGAAAACCAATTTAATTTATATTATTCCAAAAAATCATAAAAAAATACATGTGACCTTAGAAAAATCATATAAAACCATAGAAAAATCAGAAAATTGTGAAAATAATTTTGTTGACTTTGTGGTTGACTGTAGATGATTTTTGACCTATTGGTCAAAGTTGTGCTTGGTATATTTTTCATTTGACCTAGGGTTTCTTCCACATGTGCATAATTTGATACCTTTGAATGATTTGATCATGAAATCCTCATATTGTATAATAAATGGCTGAAAATTTTTGTGTTGATTGTTGACTGGCTGAGGTTTTTTCCATATGAATTTCTTGAGTTTTTGATACCTGGCCATGGAGTTATGAATTTTTGAACTTAGGTGTGACAATTGGTGTCACACCTCTTGATGCCAATTTGTTGGATTTTTTAGTATGACTTATCCTTGTTAGAATTGATTGAAATTTGGTATGGATGCTCATTAACATGTTAGGATCCTTTGTGAATTTTTGTGGAATTATTCATTGTGTTTTCTAATTGATCATGATTTTTCATTTCTGATGGTTGAATTTGCAAGCTCATATGATGCATGTTGGTAGATTGATTGTGAAATGCTCATGTGGTATTGTATAATCATGAAATTTGATATGCTAGTAGAAGACACATGTTAGGACCTCCCTGTTTTGGTCTCATCCATTTCTTTGTTGTTTTCATTGAATTATGAATTTTTGAAGTGGAAGTATGTGTTGATGTTGTGATTTGTAGCCTATAATTGTGCCTGTTTTTGTTGATTTTCATTGACATGGTTCCATTTGCCCAATTAAGCTGAAATTTGGTGTGCCATATCTGGATTAGGTCCTGTTTAGGTGCAAATTGTTTGAGAATTTTGGGGATGGTGTTGATGTGGATTTGAATGCAATAATTCTGTTTGTAGGCTTAGGGCTTCCTTTGAACTAGTTTGCCTTACTTTGTGCATAGAATGGGCATGATGAATGATATGACCATGAAATTTGGTAGAATAGTTCCTGACATGTGTAGCTTTCATTTGGCTTTGGTCCCATCCATTTCCCATTTAATCTCACTGTTTACCATTGGATTGAAGTTGATGCATATCCTTGGGCCTCATTTGATGTTGTTTTTGCATGCTTTGTCATGTTTAATTAATTCCCATAGCTCCTTTTATCCAAATTGCTTGAAAATTGACATGAAGCTTGTTGAATGTCCCCTGTTTAGGATAGAATTTTTGTGGAATTTCCCATGCTGTTTTGATATTTTTTGTGATGTGATCTTGCTGATTACTCATATGTGGTTTAACATTGCTCACTTTGCCTTACATGTTGCATAGATTGAAATGTGTACATGATTTGGATATGGGACCAATTGGGATCCCTTTGTATTTGAAATAGCTTGACTTTGATCATGAATTGGTTGCTGTTTTAGGATTTTTCCTTCTTTTGGACCCTAGGCTAGTCCTAGTGGTCATGTTACTTACATTTGAATGTGATTGTGGCTTTTCAGGTTAAGGAGTTAAGGCTTAAGGATATTGTTTCACATTTGGGATGTTTTGCTTGATACTTGTAAACTAATGTGTTTGTTTTGTAGGATGTTTGAGCCTTGAGCTTTGTGCTATGCACATCATTGGGATTGTTAATTGATCATTATATTGTTGTCTGATTATGAATGGGATGCTGATTCTGTTTGACTTTTGTACAGGTACACTTAGTTGCTCAGTTCTCTTAAGAACTTGCATTGCTTTGCTTATAAGCAATTGGCATTGAGGTATAGAACCTTCTTCTTCATGTAGTCTGGAGACCCGGCTGTTACCGGGCCGGGCAAACTGTCTGAAGTCCTCCTTAAGAGGCAATGCTTGTGTATGTTTATATTTGTCCCAAGCAGGAAAAGTCCTCATTTGAGGCAATTGGTGGAAGGTAGGGATAAGCAATCTATCCCCCACTATTCTGTGAGTCTTCTCCTTGCTCCCATTACATGGTTGTAGCATTGAGACACAAACCCAAGATCTTGTACATTGTACAGTCGAGTCTATGTCCTGAGCGTAGGAGGGTCCCTCCATTCTGGACCCACGCTCCTTTGTCTTAAGCTCTCCCTGACCAGGGATAAGAGCTGTGAAGTCTAATCTTCACTCTCCTTTCATCAGCTTCACCTTAGCCCCTTCATGGCAAGGTTAAGAGCTAACCTGGCCCCGATACAGAGGCTTGTTTGTTGAGGTTGATATGACCCCTCGACTAAAGCCTAGCCCTGATGTTTGAGCCCCTTGTTGGTGTGTTTATTTCATGCTGTATATGTTTGTGTGGTGTGATTGTATCCCCTAGGTTTGCTAGACTCCGCGTAGTCTCGTTTGCATGTCAATTAAGGTAGCACGGTTCCTTCGTATAGGACTTCCTTTCTTGCTTGAGCTTTCCTAAAACACAAACAAACATTATCCCCTCTTAAGGATACGTCAACTCCTTCTACTACAGGTGAGTAAGTCTCCAATGGTCGAGCATCCGGTAGATTGCGCAGTGACGTTATCCACTTAAAAAACACAAATCAACAGGAATAGTTTAGCCGAACTACGGCAACTCTGATTCTCATGTCCAAATGAGATACGTAGGCACGAGATGCGATGTCTTGTCGAGTTTGACTAACAACTAACACTAATCCTTGTTTGCTTTCGCCCTCGTTGCGATCCTTTTCTCTCGCCCTCGTTGCGATTGAGACCTCCCCCTTCTCTTGCCCTAGTTGCAATTGAGACCCTTCTTCTTGTTGCATGCTGTTGTGTGTTTTGGGTTCGGATGCTGGCATAATTCCATCAATTGGTTGTCGGGCTCCATGTTTGCCCTTTTGAGTGTGTTTTGGGTTCGGATGCTGACATAATTCCATCAATTGGTTGTCAGGCTCCACGTTTGCCCTTTTGAGTGTGTTTTGGGTTCGGATGCTGACATAATTCCATCAATTGGTTGTCGGGCTCCATGTTTGCCCTTTTGAGTGTGTTTTGGTTCGGATGCTGATGTAAGTCCAGTGATTGGCATTCAGGCTCCACGTTTGCCTTTGCCTGTGGTCGGTTGTGTGCGTGTTAGCCGAGCTACGAATGCTCTGATTCTCCTTCGTCCAAAGGAGATACGTATGCATAGGATGCAACATCCTAGCGAGCATGTGTCGTTTCCCATGTCCGAACTACTTAGACTCTGATGTCTATGCCTGATAAACTAAGTAGGCCCAGGATGCGATGTCCTGCCGAGTCAGTTTCAGTCAGTCTCTTGTGTCTCTTCCAGCCTGTATAGATGTTTATTTGAGCAGTGTTTAGCAACCAATTTTCCTTCCTATTGTGCGTGGATCCCGTCGAGTACGACGGATGCGTAGGGGTGCTAATACCTTCCCTTCGCATAACCGACTCCCGATCCCATTCTCTTTGGTCGCGAGACCACGTCTTTTCCCAGGTTTACTCTGAGCGTTTCCTTTCCCTCTTTTGGGATAAATAACGCACGGTGGCGGCTCTGTTGTTCTTGTTTTCCCGCCGGTTTTTCGCGTAATGCGACACTGTCCAATCCCATGTACCAACGGAGCGCAGTGCTAGTCAGACTATCTTGGAAGTAGTGAATAAGCAATTGATCATTGTCGGTCTGAGTAGACATCTTACGAGCATACATCACAATATGACTGAGCAAACAAGAGTTCCCCTTATACTTTTCAAAGTCAGGCACTTTGAACTTCACCAGGGTCTTGACGTTGGGCACTAAGCACAACTCAACATCACTCTTTCCAAACAAGTCCTTAGCTCTTAGGGTCTTCAATTCCTTGTGCAATTCAAGAAATTGATCCTTCATTTCATCCATTTTCTCGTAGACATCCGGATCCTTAGACGACTCGGAGTGATAAATGGTGTCCTCTACGCGAGGTAAGGTGTGTACAACGGGAGGTGGCACAGACATGACCGGGCTAGATGCCGACATGGAAGAAAAGGTAGGCGCAAAGCCTTCGGGTACAAAGTTGGACGACATTCCCCATGGGAATCCGGCAGGCATAGTCGACGCGAAATGGGCGGCAACAACAGGCATGGTAGAGGTAGCCACCTCTGAAATAACAATTCTCGCAGAAGGAGTTGCAGGCGTCGGAGAAGATTGACTATGAGCAGCAAGAATTGACTCCATCATGACAGTCAGGTGGGCGATCTCGTCCTTCAATTCTCTGTTCTCTTGATCTAGATGCTCCATGATTTTCAGATGATTGGCCCGGGTATTGTACCGGTGAGTCAGCTTGGCTAAAGTACAGAAGAAACACCAATAAGACATCTAGCGAAAACCTGCTTATGCAAATAATGCATGAGATGCAATGCTTGATTATTTTTATTTTCAAGGAACTTACCATATCATCTGCAAATATATATATTTAAATAGCAATTGCAACAATTTGATATGACCGAAAATCTCTTTTTATTTATAAATTTGAAGGATTACACTGAGTACAATTTCAGAAACCAAAATAAGAATACAAGACAAAAGGAGACTAGTCATCCTAAGGATCCCTAACAACAATGTCAGAAGATATAGCTGTAGGCGCGTACTTCCTTCAAATGCAACGGATCTCGGTCTCAAAAGAAACCTTCATCCGAGTCTTCTCGAGGACAAGCTGATCAACAATCTTCTTCCAAGCAACAGAAGGCTGAGGCATGCTAGAAGATGAAACCTATGGCTCTCTCCATCTCTTTGTCACTTGGTCTTCAAGTAGCTCAATAAGGGCATCTTTGTCCTTAGACTCTAACTGCAACTCATCATGCTTCTTGCTCAAAGCACGGAAACGCTTTTCCCACATGTCCTTCTCTTGCTTCATCTTGACGAGCGCGTCTTCCAACTCCTCTACATCTTGGTTAGGGAGAGTTGATGGCTCAACCACAACCATAGACATAGGTCTTTCACAAGGATAAGGCATCTTCAACTCCAAAGCTCTCTTCCTCACCCAAAGAGTGTAAGCTTCCAAAGCTACACAATTGCGCGGACCAAGATCGGTTCTTCCTTTCCTATGCACATTATGCCAAGCATGCACAATCTTCTGCTTCAAATGTTGGGGATATTTACCCTCTTGATAGAAAAGACCTTCTAACAAAGTGTTATTAGGCTTGTCTCTCAAGGGGAACCCAAGTTGACGATGATCCAAAGCAGGGTTATAGTTAATTCCTCCTTGTATACCAATGAGAGGCACATTAGAGAATTCATCACAACTATCAATAATCTCCAAACTGCTTAAAGACGGATCGTACCAAACTATATAATCATTAGTGAGAGACATAAGTCTCTGAGACCACCTTAGACATTGTTTGTTCTCCATAAAAGCAGGTGTCTGAGGCAAGTGCGAAATAAACCACTTGTACATAAGAGGAATGCAACAGACAATAGTCCCACCACCCTTAGAATTCCTTAGATGCAAAGAGAAATACATATCACCTAACAAAGTAGGCACATGATTTCCAATCAAGAAAAGTCTAATGGCGTTAACATCAACAAAACCGTCAATGTTAGGGAACAAAGCTAATCCATAGATGAGCAACACAAAGATAGCTTCAAAATCATCAACACTACCGGCTTGAGCAAAAGCAGTAGCTTCCTTGACGAGGAAATCAGATGGCAACCCAAATAACCCTCCTTTCTTCACCCAATGAGCCTCTATCTCAGACTTCTTCAAGTTAAGAGCTTCAGCAATAATACTAGATCGGGGAATCTCCTCCAATCCACTAAAAGGCACTCTACTAGAAAAAGGTATCCCCAAAAGATGAGAATACTCCTCCAAGGTAGGCACAAGCTGAAAATATGGGAAAGTGAAACAACGGTAGAGAGGATCATAGAACTGCACTAGTACACTCAAAAGTCCTTCAACCACATCAGCAAACAAGATAGACAAAAGCTTCCCATGACGTTGTTTGAAGTCCAAGGGATCTAATACAAAAGATGCTAGCTTCCTTAACTATTTCAAGTCGGGACATCTGAAACTGTACTTCTTAGTGTTCCTTCGTCCATAATCCATGGTCTGAAAATATTTGCAAACAATACCTTAGTTCCTTGAAATTTTCGTATGATGAATGTTATGATGCGCATGAATGCATGAATGCAACAATCACAAATAAGGGATCACACACAAGGCAAACAAAGGTCAAGGGATGAATCGAGTCATTGTCAAGATCAATCATCCATTTTGGTGGATTATGGTTTACACCTTATCAACACCCAAGTTCCATTGATATTGATAAGATTTGATTGGATCAACCAAGAATCAAGGGTTTGTTGCAAGTCACGAGCATGAAGTCTGGGTAAGAACCATCTCAAAGGAGTGAACTAAGGATAAAACCTGTAGATCATGTTCTAAAAAGTTCCCAGAGTCTTAATTCCATCTATCGGATATTACAGGTTAAGATGACTGACTCATCGACCCATAATATTCTCAAGAGAAACTCGTCCGAGTGTAGTATCACGTAACAACTGTTATCAAGTCTACACTTGAACAGTTTTCGCACTACGTCCTAAATAGGCCAAGAGGGGGTAAATGTTCTACGGTCCTCAGCTTCTCGGACCCAAATTAGAGATAGTAATGCCTAACCACAAATACTTGTTAAGGACTACTCCACAAAAGTCGAACATGACTATACCATCCTCCTACCTTAATTTCACTCAAGTTCTGGTTAGAACTTATCTCACCACTCAGAGATCACCAAACATAACAAGCAGATTATATCACACATACATATATACAAACATCACATATATACAAATATATACACACAAAAAGTAGGCTAAACCCACCGGAGACTACTCCCCAAAAGAGTCGCCACTTAATTTCTATAGCGGTAAATTCATGATCATCAAGCTATGGATAAGCTAGAGATCAAATAACAAGAGTCGCCACCGCGCTTTTATTGTTTCTAAGGGAAAAGGGAAAAAGTACGAACAAAACCCAAAAAGTAAGAAGTTTCCAAATCAAACTAATAAAATGTCAGAGATTACAGGTAAGGGGGTTGGTTACACAGAGGGAAGGTGTTAGCACCCAAAGTGTCCTAGGTACTCCTAGGGAGCCCTTTTTGTGTGCATATGCATTTGGTGCAAAAATGATGTTTACAAACAAATAGAATGGGAGGGGGGGGAGAAAAGAATTCATTAATTATATTTTTGTGTTTGGCAAGACCTTCGGTCTTGTGCCTATGTACCAACATAAAAATGAGGGATCAAAACCTCATAGTTCGTGATACAAATTTCAAAGTGGATGTATTGCTTTTAACAAAATTTAGTTTGAAAGGCACAGAGGCCTAAAAATGGTTTGGATGAGTTAGTTCTTTTTTGTCATTTTGAAAGTTTAAGTCAAGTATAGTTAAGTTTATTTACAAGTTTGATTTATGAAAAGAAGTTTGAAAATGCAATGGCATAAGACCAAAGTTTCTATCTTTTTGCAAAGTGGTCAAAGTTTAGAACAAAATAAGTTCAATCAAAGAATATTTTAAAAAAGGGGAGGGGGGGATTTTGAAATTAAAGAAATGGGGAGAATATGGAGAGACTAATCATATTCACAAAATTAAAAGTTAAGAGTTGAAAATATCTGACCAAATGGGTAGCAATCCAATAGACAAGAATGTCAATAGAAACCCAAAATTTCCTTGGACTTTTAGAATCAAGCAACACACAAATGCACAATTATATTATCTTGAAGAGCAAAGGCATCAAATAAAGATAGCCACATCCAAGCTTATCCATTCCATGATCTTCTTCAAGATTAACCCATGTAGCAGATGAATTTCACAAGTCACATGTTCAAAATAACAGCTTCACAATGATCATGTTGCAGATGAACTCAGAGGGATCTTGAATGATGTATCAGATGAAGTTTCAAATTGAAAGCACTTGGTTTCTCAATAAGTTGGCATTGGCCAAGTCCTTTAGCATAGGAATGTTGCCTAAGTTCTAAGTCCATTTGTCCAAAATCAAGCCAACAGTCCACACAAAAGTTTTTTAGGGTTTTTGTTGTTATTATGTACATTAATGGTCAAAGACCACACAAACAAGCAAAGTATACACAAACAAAATATATCACATAATATGGTCCAAGTGGACAAAGTGAAAATTGCATTAACATAAACAATTAGAATGATATGAACAATGACAAATATATAAAAGCTAGAATTAAATGACATTAAAGTCAATGGCTTGAAATTAAAAGTTAGTTGTTAATAGGTTAGAAGTTAGTATTGTTTTGCTTTTGCTTTTCATTCTTAGACATCCTTTGGAGAAAACACAACCCACTTATCACAAGCATGGATCATTGAACAAAGACATCTTCCAAAGGAAGGAAAAAAGGCCAAGTTTCCATACAATACCATGAAAGAGGGGAGACTTACAATCTCACTAACTAGAATGCTATGCCTTTTATGTCACAAGATTAGCGTTATGTTAAGCAATCGTAATTGGATTTATGTAGAAGTCACAACTATTTGAGGCGGGGCAATAGAATTTTGGTGTTAATGCATGTTAGAGACATAGTATTATGGACTATGCTCATGAAATATACCACACACAAAAAGAATATGCAAAAGATGTGGCCTAATCTCATCCATACTCATTTTAATTTTTCAATCAACTAGCTTTAGGACTTTGAGATATCATAGACCAAATGAGATGAATGCATAAAGAAGGGGAATTAGATGAAGAGGGAGGGAAATGGATGAAAACTCAAATTGACCAAATGAGGACTTTTATCAAATTAATATCATCCATTCATTTTGGGAGATGGAATGTACATTTCATCAATCCCCTAAATTCAATGATATTAACTTGACAAAGTCAAATCAACCTTGACCAAGGCCCAACAACAAGAGTCAAACACAAACAAGTCATCACAATTGGTCAACAAAATTATTTGGCATTTATTCAAATTAAAAAATACTAAAATAATACATTTAAATTAAATATGGGTTGTCAAATTCCTAAAATCTCATCAGAACACCAAATAAATGACCATGAGATTTATCATAGGTCAAACAAGGTCAAAGGACCTTGGAGATTTTTTTATAGAATTTTTAAAGACTTAAAAGTATTTTTAAACAATTAAAAACAAATGCAAAATCAATTAAATCATGAAAAATATTAATAATGATCCAAAAAATAATTTAAATTCAGAATATGAAAGAGGAAATTATTTGAAATTATTTGGTGAAACTCTCATTTTTTTTGGATCAATATTAAAATTAATATGAATTAATGAAAACAAAGCAATTAAAATGAAATTCAAATAATCAGAAAAAACGTGGACCACTTGATCTCCCTCATTAATTGAGGTGGCAGATCAAGTGGCCACCAGCGCGCGTTCCATGGTAGACTTCAGTCAACGCGGCACAGGCATGATAATTAAAAACAACGCACGAGATTAAACAATTTAAAAGGGATCAATGGCTCTGAACCATGCCAACACATCACCGGCGTCCAAAGGCCGGTCATCTTCTCCGATGACCCTGGCCGGACTGGTTCACTCATCACCATCAAAAAAATGAAAAAAAAGGATATGATCTGAAAGAAAAAATGGCATAGAGCACGAATCTGACCTCAATTTTAAATTAAATATATGGAGTTGAATTTTGAGGTGTGTCAACTGAGTTGTTTCGATTTGACCTCTAAGCAACTCAATCTTCTTGCCTACATTGTTAGAACTTCAGACAACAAAAGAATCAAGATAATTGAGCAAGATTGAGAGAGAATCGAAGAGATGAAATTTTCTGGAAAATACCTTCAATGCAGGTCTGGATTCAACTGTTCTTGCCTTGGCTCGTGCTTGATCTCACTCAGAATGCTTGCAGAAGTAGAATGAAATGCACAAAAGGTCTTGGATCCCTGGAGTTTTGAATCTCAAAACAGTGAGATTCAAACTCAATTTCAAGATGAAATTCTCAGGATTATCCTCTCAAACGGAAGGGTTAAGGGTCTAGGATCAAAGTTGGCGCGAATGTGTCTTGAATTATGAGCATATGGAGCTCTATTTATAGCTGGATCATGTGATATTTGCACCTTCCAAATGACTTTCCAAAATTGGCAATGGATGATGCATGAGTGCATGGGTGTGTACAGGCCCATGAGATCATTGCTTTAGGTCCACAATTGAGTGTGAAAGAGTCTGAAATCAACTTGGATTGCAAGGCAAGTGTACATGGAAACTTGAAGTTTGATCTTTGCCAAATGATGATGCAATGTTCAAGCCATGCGCAGCCTATTCAATTCTTGTCCAGAATGGATGAACTTGGACTTTTTTGGAAAGGTTAGATCAAGAGGAATAACTTTCATGTTAAACACTTTTCCATTTGAAGCTTGTATCATGATGAATTTTGAAGTGGAAGTTTGGAAATTTCAACATGTTGAAAGTTTTTCTAAGCGTCAAGCCATATATCTCAATATTCCACCTTGTTTAACTTTTTATGTGAGCTTCAAATGAGAAAAGTGTCTTGATCAAAGTTGTAGCTCTTTCAAAGACCTTAAAAATGGTCACAAATGTCATGTCATTTGGATTTTTAATGATAGAGTTATGCATCTTTGAAGTTTGGAAAAATCACTTGTTCAATGGTATAGATCAAAAGTGACCTATAATGTAGCCTCATATCACATGCTCATAAAATTCGGATTAGCTCTCACTCCAAACATCAAAGTTGAAGTAGACATCTTGAATTCGATTTTTCAACTTGAAAATCTTTCATCTCATTAAAATTGAGAAAGTTATGGCCATGGGAAGTTGACATTCAAATTAGGGTTTAAACAAAATGACCTATAATGTTTCAACATAGAAAATGATTTTCCAAGAAAAACTAGCACTATGTCTCAACATGAAAAGTTGTTTGTAATATCATTTAGAGTAAGTTTTCTCTTGGAATCATTTTCATATGGTGAAAATTGTAGGAGATATGGTCTAGGGAGACCCAGTTTTGATCAGATGGATTCATCTGGCCAACCACCATCAACCAACTAGATAATCTTAAATTCTATTGACTTTCTAGGCTCATGGTAGATCATATATGCATAATATATTTAATTTCAAAGTGTCTCTTGAGAAATTTGATCAATTGGTGAGATAACTTGTTGGAAAAGTTACTTAAGATACCCAGTCAAACTAGAGTTTCCAAGACAAATCACCCTCAAACTCTTGAAGAAAACTTGATCAATATAACATGTAGAGATCATTGGGACTCATATATGATGCTTGTGACCATCCTTGTATCAATCCATGGTTGTGATCTTTGTTCATGAGGGTCTCAAACCCTAGATGTGAACTTGATAGATCAATGGGATCATGCCCTACCTACAAAAGAGTTAGGCAAATGCAAAGACATATTTTTGGTATTTTGGTTAGTAAAATGGTAATATACAAGTATGATACAATCACATAGTGCTTGGTGATCTCTCCCAAAATAAACCCAATGAAAAGGGGTAAGGAGGATGCCAAGATATGATCCCAATGCTAATGCTTATGATGAGAGTGCATGAGGGGTCTTAGGGTCAAAATTGGGGTCTTACAACAAACGGTTAAAGCCTTTGCTTTGCTTCCATCAACTACTGCCAACGAGACCATGTAAGCGGTTGTTTCACGCACTTGGTGGCAATTGAATACAACTTTTTCAAAATTCAATCTATGACACATCACTGCATTGTCACCAACTTTTTTTACTTCCTCCACAACATATTGGTCTTCATTTTTGTCGAAGGTACTTGAAATAGCCTTAATCTTTGATGTTCTAAAATGTGAAATGACATGATCAATCATAGATTCTAAAGATGATACACAATGTTTGTGTTCTCCTTTAGCAGTTGGACTATTACAAAAGTCATCCAGACTTTGTCTTTCTTTATTCTCCAGCCATATGGAATCAGTCACACCTTGTCTTAGTTCTATGAATGGCCGCACCATCTTTGCAACAGACTGAGTGTTACCTAATACTATTTTCTTTCCAGGATAAAGATCACGTAGAAAAAAAAGAGTCGAGTATTGGTTTAATTCTTCGACTCTAATGGGTAGGCTATTAGTTTTTCCATCTGCCACATAAAACAACATATTATAATTACTTCAAAAACCATGATAAATAGTCTTACTATGAGACAACATTTCGTTATATAATTTATGTTACTAACAAGGAAGCAAAAGATCTGAAAAAGCCTCAGGGAGAGGAGTGTTTGGCCACACATATTTCCAATAATCTTCTCGGGATGGTATGGCACCGATACTCACAAAAGCCAATAATAATTCACATTTTATATATTAGTGTTGAATTCAAAATGATTAAACAGTTTTTTCCTCATTCCTTCTTATAAATAAATATACATCATTGAGGGAGTTTTTTCCTCATTCCTTTTCATATATAATGATGTACCGGCTCTGTGGGGTTTTGTTATTCAATTCTTTTAGGCTCCTTCTGTGAATCAATGTTGAACTTGGCTCTGTGAGGTTTTGTTATTCAGTTAGGGAGATTATAGTTGGTTGAAGAAGTTCTCGTGAGAGAGTTTTTTTCCCTTTTCTAATGACAGTGGTTTGGAGGTTTTTATGGAAGTTGGAGGGTGGAAAACAAAATTTTGTTATGTGAAGGGGTTGGAATGGAGAGTTGAGGAGAGTGATTGATGAAGGGTTGTTACTCTGTTAGCAATTTTCGGTTATTTCTGTTGTGCCATTTTGAAGTTAGTTAGGAGGTTACATTTGGCAGTTGGTTAGAGTTTGGTGAAAAAACAGAAAAGTGGTTATCGTCGGCATGATTCTTTTTGAGAGGTTATGTTATCAGTTTGAAGAATAAAATCCATTTGGATGCTGGATTTCTGTCATGTCAATTATGAAGTGAAACATAATTAGTTAAAATATTTAATTTTATTTTACACTATATTTCATCCATTATTTTTCATCAATTATTTTATTTAATGTTTATTTTCATAAAATTAAAATATTCTTTTATACAATACTTTTTTTTATCAAACAATTATTTTTATAAAATAAAAAATATATATTTTATTTAATTTTATTATAATGAATTTTAAATAAACATAAATATTTTAACTATCTACGTTCATATTTGATATGTCGAATGGATATTATCTATATTTTATATTTAATGTTATAATATAAAATTGCGATTGTACTCTTAAGAAATTAAAATACAAATATTAAATAATATTCTTAACTTATATATTTTAAAACAACGATAAAAATAAATTAAATATATATTTAGTTAATTTAAAGTTTTAAAATAGGTATAAAAGTTCTAAGTGAAAATAATTAAGACAAATATATAGAGATGAAACAAATTAATCTAATGTAATTATACATTATTTTAAAACTAAGTGAAATTTTTTTTAACTAAGGTTTAGTAATTTATTAATCTACTGTAATTATACACGATATATTAAATATATGATGAAACAAATTAACATGAATGGTCTGTGGTACAGTGGTAACATGTTTGACTCTTAATCAAAAGATTGTGTGTTTGATTCTTGTTTGCTGTAAAATTAAATTTTCTTTTCACAAGCAACACACTGAGGCGCATCCTCTCCCAAAGTTGGTTATTTTAGATTTTTTTTTTGAAAAGATGGTTATTTTCGTATTTTTTTGAAAAACCTGGTTATTTTAAAAAAAAAAATCACAGTATCGGGCAAATATATAATTTAAAGACAATTTTATTTTCTTTTTATAAAATGAAAATTATATTTAATATGAATCGGTTGGGTTTATAGCTCAAGCCTTAGTTAATATTTTGCTTTGCTTTAAAAAGTTTATAACCATACTTAAAGCGTTTTATTTTATATATCAAATATTTAGGTAGAGTTTGCAACTTTAGTCTTTACTAGACCCCTATTTTTAAAATTTCACATATACCATTCTTATTATAATAAAGAATAATAGAAAGTGGATCACCAAAGTTAGTGATCAACAAATCTCGCTGTATCTCGACTATATATTCATCATCAGCGTGTTCAATATTTTCATCGCTAATTTTGAAAAGTTGGAATTTTTAGTGTTTGATTCGGATCAAATAAAAACCCTGATTCGAATCATTTTGGACAGTTGGAAACCAGAAAATCTCAAAATAATTTGACTTGAATCATATTTTACACATGATTCAAATTATCAAACTCTGGGATAATCTCTGTCTCAATTGATTCGAATCACACTTTACACATGATTCAACCATGCACTTTTTCCATATTTTTTTTCCAATTAACTCGTCCTGTTTGATTCAAATCAAATTTAACAGATGATTCAAACCAAAGGTGGGTGTCACTCAAAGTCTTTTAGACATCTACCTATAGATTTCTAACTTTTAGTGACATATTTTGAATGTTAAGAGAAGTCGATTTGTCTTGTAGTGTCTTATTATTTTTTGTAATAAAATTTCAATTTCAACCAAAGCATAACTCTTCAATTAATTTGGAGTCAAAACCAAAACAATAAAATTTAGAAGAACTTATTCTAGTTGCATGTCCCTAAAACATTAAGGAGGAACACACTAATACAATTTTTTTGTTGATTGTCTTATCGCTTTCATCTTTGATTTACATTCGACTATTGAGTCTCTTTCATGATTGCATGTCTCTCTGAATCAAGTTTTGAAATGATTCGTTTTTAGCATGCATAAACTATTGGTTAGATTTGAACTTCATAATGATATTTTTAATCAATTACATGAGTCGAATAATCGAGATTGGATGGGAATCCACCTTCTTTTTGTGAAAGATTGTTAAGAGATGAAGATAAATGATTTCTAGGTCACAAAAGATCTCTAGAGCAATGCTGGAAAAATATCTAAAAAGTAAAAAAGTATGGAGGTGTAAAAGTATGGCTCCAAAAAGTAGCCCTTGCTACTTATAGAGCTGCTACTAAGCTGTCATGCTCGCTATGCGAGCAAAATGGCTCGCCTAGCGAGCCCCTAAATGAGGCACCTGCAGCACCTGCGCCCAGAGAAATAACCTTTGCCAGACTGGCATGTTCGCTAGGCGAACAAAACCTTCTCTAGGAGAAGCCCACGCTTCAACCTTCGCTCCAGCGAGCTTAAGAGGTTTTGCTACTGGAATGCTCGCTGGGAGCTCGCTAATGGCTCGCCTAGCGAGTTAGTGATGGCTGCGCTTTTCCCCAAGTCTGGACGTGTTCGCTACACACTTCGCTGGAATCTCGCCTAGCGAGTTTGTTGATGTTTGCCACTGTAAAATACTGAAGCTTTTCGCTGGGTTCTCGCTGGGCGCTCGCCTAGCGAGCCCTTCGCCACTGCCCTCGCCTAGCGAGCAAGCTGATGAATGCATCCTTTCTTTGGTCCCTTTGCCAACTTTCTTGTGGCTTCATTTTCTATTATTTCATGCCTAATTCCTGCACAATAACACACAAATCAAAGATACCAAGATCGTTTATCATTGTATTGCAATTCATCAAAAACAAAGGTGGTTTCGAACACTTTAGCAAGGAAATTGAGTGAAAGATGCCCATATTTGATAGCTCAAATAAGCACTTTTGGGTATCTAACAACTCTCCCTAACTAGATTCTTGCTTGTCCTCAAGCAAAGTATGCCTCTTGAAGGACAAGAGGATTTGCATTAAGAAAAAGGTTTCTCCGAAATCGGATAAAACGGCTCAAACACAAGCGAATTGGCAGATACAAATTTCCAACGGTTAGAATAAAATAATACACAAGAACTAAAACTTAGTAGCAATGCAAAATATGTATTTATCCACAACAATATTATCTTGAATGAATCACCCTATCTCTCCTCTTCGAATAAGGATTGAAGAAATTACGCGTTTGCAACCGCGGGAATAATCTCACTCTCCAACAAACAATGAAGAAATCAATTCAATTCATACAATGTCTAGCAATTATAAATGGTAATGTGGAAGCACGAAGATCACTAAGGGCTTTTTGGTTGAAGCTTGGTTAGGTTAACAAACAAGGGTCATTTCTAAGGCCATTGAAAACGAAATTGCCGATGCAAAAGAGACATTCACTGTACATTATTCACACATCTCAACTTCGTTCCATTTATTTCTCATTTGAAACCTTCACAACTCTTATTTCACAACTCAATTTTTGTTTTTCACTATTTTTCTTCCAAGCAAGCATTCATTTTTATTTTCTCTATTTTTTTTCTTTCACATCATATTTACAAAACAGATGTTTCTCTTTTCTATGTTATATATATATATTTTTTTTTTTGCTTGCTCGGTTTTTCAAGAGTTGTGGCACTTACCGATTCTCATTTTTGTTCTCCCTAACTTATTTCTTACTCACCCTAAGTGAATGCTCTTGACTTTTTACGGCAAAAGAACAATTATCAAAATTTTCCGGGTTTCAAGAAAAAGATTTTTGAAATCTCGCTTTATTTCAAGCTGAGATTCAACTGTTTAAGCTCAAAGGGGTTGACGAATACTCTCTCTGCTCACAGGTAAGTTGTATTTGGAACTGGTTGTGCTCGATAGAAAACAAGTGCCTTGATCATTTCTAATTTCTTCCACATTTTCACAATAATAAAAGACAAAGTATGAATCAAATGAATCAACAAAGCTTATTTGAATCCAGCATTTAAGTGTAAAATGGAGGTTTCCTCACAATTTGTGGTTTTAAGTCCTAGATGAAACATTCATTCAATTATGTTGCAAAAAGACAATACTCAATTACAAAAAAGAGTAAAGTTCTTAATGCATTCTAAAATTCTAGCCGGAGGTAACCATGTACCTTAGGATTGTTCACTTGTTTATTTTTATCATTGCCATCCAAGCTCGGATGCACCTTCATTGGATACTTCTTTGAGGAGCAACCAATCTAGAAGGTTTGGCACTCAACCAACCAAAAATTTATTAAAACAGAAGAAATTTAAAACATAAATAATAACATTACTTCAAAATTTAAATAAGTTCATGGGGGACAAAACACCCCAAAAGTACATAGCCAAAATCAAAATACACAAATTTGAAAATACAATGAAAAATAAAATAAACTTAGCCCTCCAAGGACTCAGAACCCTCATCACTACCGGCTTCAGAACCGGTAGCCTCATCATTATCAGCAGCACCAGAAGAAGTACCAGCACCCGCCCCCTCTCCAAACATAGGCCTGTCCACAGGCCAACTAGCGTGCTGCAGAAACTGCTCACGTGTCATCATAGAATGCTCTCCGGAGGGGTCGCGCATCTGCAGTTGTAACAGCTGCATAGAATCGTGCATATCGAGCATGGCGCGCTGAGTTGCCGCCATCCAATCCCAGTTGTAGTTGCAGACAGCCTGCTGGAAAGGATCGGATCCTAGAGTAGAAGTACCAGGACCATCAAAAGCCCCGGTAACCTCAGCAGCTGAACTACCTCTTACATTCTTCGGTTTGCAATACTTGGCCACGTATCGGTCATCAATGGGCGGCGGGATCCTTACTTGACCCCTAGAGGGTAGCCTCACCCTCGCTTGCAGGCACAAAGCCATGATTAGGCAAGGGAAAGCCAGGGGACAATTCACTCGTGCCCCCGACTTTAGCCCGCTTTCAATCACGGACTTCAACTCATAAGCAATAATCCTCGCCACATCAATCTGGACATTAGTGAGGATGCTGTGTACCAAGTGTGCCACTGGGATCGGCACTGCAGAAGTATGAGACTTGGGTGCGATGTTTGTAAGAACCAATAAAAGGATCAGTTGAGCCAAGGGAGTCATGTCCTCCCTATGGTATCTCATGGGAACCCCAGATGGGTTCAGCTAAACTGATTTCCCTCTCAAAAGCAGGGCAGCAGAAATTGCATCAGTATCCCGGTGAAGTCTTAATTCTTGGTGGTAGGTGTCTCTCTCCTCGGCTCCCAGATGGAGCGGTTCTCCCAGAACATGGTTAATTGCATCCCGATCGAACGCAACAGGACGGCCGGACACTCTAGACGTCCATGTGAATGGCTCGTCGTCATTCGGCAGTGCGTTCGCGTAGAACTCACGCACCGTTGCGATATCGTAATGCTCCAGGGGGGATATTAACCAATCCCACTTTTTGTTGTTAATCAACCCGACGAATGTTCGGTTCGTGCCTTCAGGGTTGTTTAAAAATCTCTTTTTCGGCAAAATCTTTCGTTTTTCCAAAGCAATATATCTTGCGGCTTGCTTTGGCCCGACAAATTTGTCGGTGTCGAATTGTATTGGTACGGGACGGGAAGTGTTCCCACCCTTTCTCTTTTTCGAAGCTCCGGACCTGGATTCCATCTGCAAAACATAGAGAGGCAACAACACAAACACAAAACAGATTAGAAAGCAAAACCAGAATTCCAACTACTGTCATGCTCGTTGCTGCTTCGCCTAGCGAAGTGGCAGCGAATGCTCGCCACTGGTTCGCCTAGCGAGTTGCTAGCGAATCTTACGGGTTTTTGGGTTCTGCAATGTTTACAGTGAAATTTTGGCAAAACCCAAGTTCTCATGGTATCTATTTCAGAACAAAATGATCTATCAAGAAAAGAATCGTTCTAGGATACATGTAATTCTAAACCCACATGCAAAACCTAAAGATTCCCACATGCAAAACCTAAAGATTCCCACACCACCAACTTCACCCTAAATGTCTCATGTTCAGAAATTTCAAGCAATTGGAAACAGAAAGTAATGAAGAAGGGGCAAACCTGATTTGAGATCTGTTGAATTTGAAATGCACAGGAGGTTAGGGATGCAATGTTAGGGTTTGGAGTTGTTAGATGAAATGTGAGAGAGTGTTTGTGAGAGTGGTGTGTGAGTGCTTCGGTTCAGAGTTGTAAAAAGGAAAATTGCGTTTAGGCCTAAAATGAGTGGTCTGCTGAGAATTAAATGAGTGATGCCACGCAGCGCTCGTTGCTGCTTCGCCTAGCGAGCAGCTAGCGAATCTGCTCGCTACTGCTTCGCCTAGCGAGCATCTAGCGAGCATGACAGCATTTGCTTTTTCAAAAATAGCATTCCTGGTACATTCAGCAAGTTTTAACAATTGGAATCCCAATACGACACAACAGAAAAACTGTAAATACTTACAATGTTGGGGTGCCTCCCAACAAGCACTTGTTTAACATCGGATAAGCTCGACGGTGCGATGCTCACAGAGGAGCATCCAAAGGAATAGCACAGCTCTCGCGATCCACATGACCGCCAAGATAAACCTTCAAACGTTGGCCATTAACGGTCCAACTGTCCTTCTTTTCCATGTCCTCAATGACAATAGCTCCGTACTCCTTAACTTCTTTGACCCGAAATGGCCCGGACCATTTTGATTTCAACTTTCCGGGGAATAACTTCAACCTGGAATTGACCAGTAGGACCAACTGTCCGGGCACAAATTCTTTCTTTCGAAGCTTTTTGTCATGATATTTTTTTACATTTTCTTTGTACAACCAACTTGAGTGATATGCGGCATTGCGCATCTCTTCCAACTCAAGCAGTTGCACCTTCCTTTTCTCACCGGCCAAATCCTTTTCAAAATTTAAAAATTTCAGAGCCCACAAGGCTTTGTGCTCCAATTCGACCGGCAAATGGCAAGTTTTACCAAACACCAATTGAAAAGGAGTTAGGCCAATTGGAGCTTTAAAGGCGGTACGGTATGCCCATAACGCTTCATCCAATTTTTGTGACCACTCTTTTTTCGAATTTGACACAGTTTTTCCGAGGATTCTCTTAATCTCACGATTAGAGACCTCGGCTTGCCCATTAGCATGTGGGTGATACGGAGTTGCCACTCTATGTGATACACCGTAATGTTTTAAAATGCTTTCCAATGGTGCATTACAAAAGTGTGACCCTCCGTCACTTATCAACACTCGGGGGGTTCCGAAACGGGAAAATATGTTTTTCATCAAAAAAATTATTACCGTTTTCGCATCCGCCCGAGGTGAGGCAATTGCCTCAACCCACTTAGAAACGTAATCAACTGCGACAAGCATATACTCGTTACCATAAGAGGGTGGGAATGGTCCTACAAAATCGATGCCCCAACAATCAAATACTTCGACCTCTTGGATGTTTTGGAGAGGCATCTCGTCTCTCTTACCAATCCCACCGCTTCTCTGGCAACTATCACAACTTTGCGCATGGGTATGTGCGTCTTTGAAAATAGTGGGCCAATAAAATCCTGACTGAAGGATTTTAGTGGCCGTTCTCACCCCATTATAGTGTCCTCCGTAAGGCGAGTTGTGACAATGCCAAAGGATGCTCTGCGCTTCATCGCCAGTAACGCATCTCCTTAAAAGGTTATCACTACCCAACTTAAACAAGTACGGGTCATCCCATACGTAATACTTGGCATCCGAAAGAAACTTCATTTTTTGGTTCGAAGTTAGGTCGGGAGGCACAAAACCGCTAGCCTTGAGGTTCGCAAAGTCTGCAAACCACGACCTAACTTGAACTTTGAACAGTTTTTCATCAGGAAATTCTTCCCGGATTTCCTTCTCTGATGCGGTAACCTCCACATTAACTAAGCGGGATAAATGATCCGCCACCAAGTTTTCCGATCCTTTCTTGTCTTTGATTTCAACATCAAATTCTTGCAACAAGAGGATCCAACGGATGAGCCTTTGCTTCGAATCCGGTTTGGTGAGCAAATATTTAATTGCCGAGTGGTCGGTATACACTACGACTTTAGACCCTATAAGATAAGACCTAAACTTTTCAAGCGCATACACTATCGCAAGTAATTCTTTTTCAGTGGTGGCATAGTTAATTTGAGCCTCATTAAGAACTTTACTTGCGTAATGTATCGCATGAATTTTTTTTTCTTTTCTTTGGCCTAATACCGCTCCGATTGCATAGTCGTCGCATCACACATTAGCTCAAAATTTAAATTCCAATTGGGAGCAACTATAATTGGAGCGGTAACCAATTTTTCTTTCAAAGTCTCAAAAGCTTGCAAACATTCATCGGTTAAGAGAAATACCTGGTCCTTAGCTAGCAAATTACTCAAAGGCTTAGCTACCTTTGAGAAATCTTTGATAAAGCGCCGATAGAACCCGGCGTGCCCCAAAAATCTTCGGATTCCCTTCACATTCACCGGAGGAGGTAACTTTTCAATCACTTCAACCTTAGCACGATAAACTTCAAGCCCTCTTGAAGAGACTTTATGGCCAAGCACTATCCCCTCGGTCACCATGAAGTGGCACTTCTCCCAATTAAGCACAAGATTGGTCTTCACACATCTTTCTAGCACCGTTTTCAAGTTTGCCAAGCATAAACTAAAGGAACCACCAAATACCGAGAAGTCATCCATGAAGACTTCCATTGTTTTCTCAATAAGGTCGGCAAAAATGGCTTGCACACATCTTTGGAAAGTCGTCGGTGCATTGCGCAACCCAAAGGGCATTTTTCGGTATGCGAAAACTCCAAACGGACATGTGAAAGCCGTCTTTTCATGATCGGTCGGGTCAACCGCAATTTGGTTATACCCGGAATAGCCATCCAAGAAATAATAGTATTGTTGCTGTAACACCCTTCTAAATACCCCAAAATATTTAATTAAAATGATAATAATTCAATCAGAGTAATTATGCCCCGAAGGGTGTCACACAATCATTTCACAACGATCATCATAATTTCCTGTCATGCTCATTTATTTAACTCAAATTATAAAGTATCTGCATAATACGCAGCGGATAGAAAACAGCTCAATTATTCCAAACATGTAACATATTACATGCAAAATGGTTCACAGCCAATCAATAAAATATTCAAACATCCCATCCCGATGTTACATCTATCAGAGCATGACCCACTAGGAGACTACACTATACTCCAAGCACTAGCTCCTATTCAACTCACTGCTCGTTACCTGAAAAATAGGTGTAAGGGTGAGTTCCTCAATCAATATAATAAGCATTATACAACATTATGTAATGTTAAGTAAATCACGCATCAAATCACCCTAACCAGACTACATCCTCAATAACGGCAGTATCAATTCAAACATCATACTCAACGATAACATATGTATAATCTCCAACCATACTCGACATCAACAACACAATACACAACACACATATAATACTGGAATACATCCAATCATATTATACGCCATACATTCATTATGCAATGAGACTCAACATATGCGGTACCGACTCTTCTCGAACATACAGTTCAAGCTCACCGATCCCTCCGGATACGGCTACTAAGCTCACTAGTCCCACTCATTTGAGACCTAGTGACTCACTCACTAATTCCTCACCATGGGAATTAGCTACAGCCCCAAAGGCTAGACTATGCAAGCTAATCATCTAGCATGCAAACATCAACAACAATTCACAACGATTTACTCACTAATTCCTCACAATGGGAATTAGCTACAGCCCCACAGGCTATGCCATGCATGCTAATCATCTAGCAATGCAGCATCAACAACAACTCAAGAATAAACAATATGCTCACACCATAAGTCATACAACAGTCTATTCACAATGCATATATAACTGATACATTTACAGCATAATGCACACCATCACATATCATCAACACAATTATCACGAAAGCATATCATATCATGCCACACAATCAATCATAGTATTAGCACACTCTACTAATACCTATGCCTCTCAAAACAACGGGAAATGATCCCTAATACATCGGTCCTCAGCTAAATCACATCACTCAGCCTAAACAGCCAAACTGCACCACCACAGCACAGAAATCACAATTTAATATCCACTTCTGCACAGCACAGTTCGCGCCGCGCAGGAGGGTTCGCGCCGCGAACGGTGCGTCACAGAACCCTTCTGGATTTGACAGTTCGCGCCTGTCGCATTGCGCGAAAAACCGGCGGGAAAAGAAAGAAACAACAGAGCCGCCACCGTGCGTTATTTATCCCAAAAGAGGGAAAGGAAACGCTCGAAGTAAACCTAGGAAAAGAACATGGTCTCGCGACCAAAGAGGATGGGTTCGGGAGTCGGTTATGCGAAGGGAAGGTGTTAGGCACCCTACGCATCCGTAGTACTCTACGGGATCCACGCACAAAAGGAAGGAAAATGGTTGCTATAACACTGCTCAAACACACACACACTGGCTGAAAGAGACGAAAGAAACTGACTGAAACTGACTCGGCATGATGTCGCATCCTGGGCCTACTTAGTCTATCAGGCATAGTCATCAGAGTCGAAGTAGTTCGGACTGGGGAAACGACACATGCTCGCTAGGATATCGTATCCTATGCATACGTATCTTCTCGGACGAGAGAAGAATCAGAGCATTCGTAGCTCGGCTGACACGCACACAAACAAACAAGACACAGGCAAACGGGGAGCCTGAATGCCAATCGATGGACTTACATCAGCATCCGAACCTAAACGCACGCAAAGAGGCAAACATGGAGCCCAAATGCCAATCACTGGACTTACATTGACATCCGAACCAAAACGAAACAACAGATAGATAGGGAGTCGGGGACTCAGCCTATAACTGTCAAACAAAACACAAAAAGAAAAGAAAGGCGCCCGGAGAGATCAGCTCAATCTCCTGCCTACATACTTCATCTGGTGTGAAGATCAGGGCGATGTAGTTCCCCTACGCAGGGATAAAAGATCTAGCCTAACCAGATAACAGAGGGAGACACAACTCTAGGGAGACTACGACTCGAGCCTAGATATTGTCATGCAAAATCAACCCTAAGTTAAGGTTTCTAGCTAAATGGCACAAGGGCCAACCTATCCTGAACAGACACAGGAAAAAGCAAAGTCTCGATTGCAACTAGGGCAAGAGAAAGGGGAGGTCTCAATCGCAACGAGGGCGAGAGAAAAGAAGAGATCTCAATCACACATGGGTGAGAGAAAAGAGTTAGATGTTAGTGGTTAGTCAAACTCGGCAAGACATCGCGTCTCGTGCCTACGTATCTCACCTGAACGTGAGAATCAGAGTTGCCGTAGTTCGGCCAAACAACCCTAAACATGGCTCACACAAGGGTTAAGCCACACAGACTTGACTTGCACAGGAAGCAAGTCAAGCACAAACCTATTGCACAAGGGCAAACCTAAACTAAAGCCTAAAGAGGCAAACAAAGCAATCACAAACACATACAGCATAAAATAAACACACCAACAAGGGGGCTCAAACATCAAAGGTTAGGCACTAGGGCCAACTGGAATGGGGTAAGTGTTGCTCTTAACCTTGCCATTGAGAGGCTAAGGTGAAGCAGATGAAAGGAGATGAGGGGTGTGCCTCATTGCTTCTATCCCTAATCAGGGAGAGCATCAAATAATAGAAAGTGGGGGAGTTCAGAAAGATGGAACTCTTTCCCCATTATTGACTCGATAGATCTTGGGTTTTTATCTCGATGCTTCAACCATGTAATGGGAGCAGAGAGAGGACACACTGAATAGTGGGGGATAGATTGCTTATCCCTACCTTCCACCAATTGCCTCAAATGAGGACTTTTCCTGCTTGGGACAATTTTAAACAAACACAGGCATTGCCTCTTAAGGAGGACTTCAGACAGTTTGCCCGGTCAAATAACAGACCGGGTCTCCAGACTACATGAAGAAAGAAAGGTTTATACCTCAAAAGCAAATGCTAAAATAGCAAAGCAAGCAAGTTCAGAGAACTTAAGCAACTAAAGTACCTGAAAAAGTCAAACTTATTAGTAAACAAGTCAAAAGTTTAAATCAAAAGAAATGGCAAACAGTCAACACAGGGGATCAACTGAGCAAAGCATAAGACTTAAGTTATGAGTCAAACCATCTGCAAAACAAAGGTTAGCATGGGATAAACAAATCAAATTCAAACAAGTTTGAGTGATCTTTGAAGCATTGTGCTCAACCTGAAACAGATGAACTCAACATAAGTCCAAAGGACCACTAGGACTAGCCTAGGGTCAAACATGAAAGAAAAAGTCAAGGCAGCAAGGAAAAGTCAACTCAAAGTCAAAGTCAAACATTTGGGAAGCTAACACACTTGGGCCCACATTCAAATCATGCATCATTGTCATTTCATGAATATTTGAAATCAAAACAAGGCAAAGGAAAGCATACCAAAAGTCAACAGAATGACTTGCATCAAAAGTCAACCTAAGCAATCTCAAAAATCATGAAATAAATCACACTCAATCCTAACATCTAACATGGTATACCTGTAAAATTTCATGGCATTTGGATGAGAGGAAGGCAGGCAAGTAAAATCATGAAGTCATACCAAATTCAAGTAAGCATGGTGAAAGTCAACAAGCATGGGTCAACTTCAAAAAATCATATCAATTTGAAAACAGAAGATAAATGAATGAGATTAACACCAATGCAAAGCTTGAGATGTCTAGTTATCACATATGAAATTTCATGGTCATGTGATAAGATTTGAGAATTTCACAAAGGATTTGGCAAGGCATAGCACAAAAAGTCAACAAATGACCAAGCATGGAAGAAAATTCACAATCAAATGGAAAACAGCAAGATTAATTCTAGGAAAATTCATACATCAACTAGACATACAAGGGATAATTCATGCAAAATTTGGGGCCATTTGGATGCAAGGAAGCATGTGAACAAAATTTGTGAAAATACATGATCATGGTATGACACCCAATGCAATACACAATTTCAAAAATTCATAACTCTCAATCCACCAATGATAAATGCACAAAGTCTATATGGAAATGAAGGTCAAGGAGTCTATTTTCACCACAAAAAATCTCAAAGGCATTGGATATAACATGAATATTTCACAATTGAAATGGTGAGATGTATCATTTATGCACATATGTTGAGAAAATAATTACCAATTAAAAAACCAACCAATGGAAAAATAATTAAAATTCACATTTAAATACTAGACTCAATTGTGAACATCATGGAAAAAGAATCATAATTTTTGGATGAAAAATGAATTGGAAATTAATTATTGAAGTTGAGTGAAATAATTGGTGAAACATGAACAAAAAGCAAGGCAACAAGGTCAAACATGGTCAACAGCGTGGCAGTTTTGTAATTTTGGCATTCATTAAACCAAACGCTGCGTTTGGGAAGGACACGGGAAATGTTTTGGTTGGTTCATTTCCAATGAAACAGTAAAACGAAAAACAACAGCCAATAGCATGTGAGTTTTCTGGGTTTTAAAAAGAAACCTAGGGCTTGGAAATGCAGCAACATTCATTCATCATTCTAAACTTATCATGCAATTCGACCAGAAGTTAACCAACAAAACACAACCAAACATCAATAATCAAATACAGCCTATGAACAACCATTTAACCGACAACCAAAACAACACTTAATCAAGCAAAATCTGGGCAGAGAATAAGCATGAACAAACAGGGCATGAGCTTCAATCATCATCATGCACTCAAAACTAAATCACCCAGAAATCTAAATTAAATATGGCAATCAATTCAGCAAGGCATAAACATTACAAATCCATACATAAAATTCACTGAAACATGTTGGATAACAAACATCGAACACAAATGTCATTGAACACAAAACTTTATTTCCAAATATCTCATGCTATAGTCAATCATTTTGAACCATTCAAAGTTCCTAGTGCTCAGGGAGTGAAGATCTATGAGGAACAGGCAGTAGTTTTAAGAAACAAAGGAATCGAAAAACCAACCAAATTTGAAGAGCTGAGTGAAAGTGTGGTTTTCTGGTTGATAGAGATTGAAACAGATGCCCTTTCAGCCTTGGAATGAAGGATGGTGAAGTTCCCTTGGCTCAAATACGCTTGGAGATGAACAAACAATGATTTGCCATGGTTGATAGCTTGAAAATGCAGAACAAAAGGAGGTGCTCCAGTTGACAAATGATGCTCAAAAGCACTCCCAAACAATGTTTAGATGATGGAGGTAGCAAGAGTTACTCGTGTGCTTTGAGGTTTTTTAACAAAATGTGGCTCGAGCAAAAAATGCAGTTGAGAGAGAGGAGAGTATTCTGGTTGTAGGCTGTGTAAAATTAGGGTTTGAAGTGACAGAAAACCATGCTTATATTGTCTGTTTAGTCTTTTGTTAATCAAGTGTTAACCCAAACTTAACTTAATGAATCTACTGCCAAAATGCTAAGCTGCCTCTAAGTGGATGGAGAGGTGTGAAATTGGCGCGGGCTGGGCTTGGCATTGGCTGCAAAATGACTAACAACTTTGCTGTTTTGGATTACTTCATACATTGCTAGCTTTGTTTCACCTATGTGACTTCATTTGCCAAAATTCCAATTATGAACATTGCATATGGAGGGTGTGAGCTTGTGGTCGAATGGGCCTTGAAAATAGGCTGCAAATAGACCATGTTTTGCTGTTAGCTATATGCTTGTGGAATGCTAACATTGCCTTGCCTATTTGAAGTCATTTTGCTCATTTGATCAACTTTGCAATTTGGTCCAAAATGTTAGCAAAAGGGTGGTATGAACATGGTTTTATGCTTGGAACATGTCACAAATAATGTATGGAGCATTTCCCAATTGGCCAAATCAAGACAAAGTCAAAAACTCAAAAAGTCAAAGTTTGGTCAAACTTTGAATTTAAATGAGAAAGGTCCAAAAATGCCATTTTGATTGGCAAGGTTTTAGGTCATGAAATTTATATTTTTGGAAAGAGGATGAAAAATGTGGTTTGTAGGAAAAAAACCCCACCAAATTTGGCCTTATGGTTTGGGAGATATGCTCAGTTGAAGTTCAAAATTTTGTGAAAATGATTTAATCATATCTTGACAACCACACATGGGATTTGAGAGTTCTTGGACTTTTTGAAAATGGGAGAACAAGATCTTCAACTTTCATGTTGGGCAAAAATTCATTTGAAGCTTGTATCATGATGTAAGTTTAAGATCAAGAAGTTTCCATTTTTGGCAGTTGAAATTACAGGTCCACTTTCTATTTCTGGAAAATTTCTGATTTGCTTCAAATTCTTCCATGATGTTGATTGCCATGACATATAAGGTCTATTAGGACATGAATAAGCTCTCTCAAACCATTTCCATCCATCAAATCCAAAGAATCAACCACAGTTGACCAACTTTGACTTTTCTAGGGTTTTGGACTGACTGTGCACTTCTGATGAATTCCAAACCCTAATTCCTTGAGACCTTGACTTCAAATGATGCCCCAAGACATATGAACTCTTGATTATTGACCATGGTGCCCAAATTCCACAAGAATGGCCACCATCCACTGCTTTGATTGACTGTTGATTGTCTAGGGTTTTCTGCCTGTCTGTGCATTGACTGCTGACCTCTGAGCCTTCAACCCTTGACTTGAACACTTCAAATAGACCTCCAAGTCATGTGAACTTGTTGGACAAACCCTAGGGCCTTGATTCCTTGAGAAACACCCTTGCTTGCTTGGCTGACTGATCTCCTGATCAATTTGACCTAATTCTTGCTTGCTTGCTCTTGAGGCAACTGAGGACAGTGCAAATGTTATGCAATGTATCATGATATGCTATGACCTAATATGAAATGGTATGCACAATGATAGGTGCAAATTTGAGGTGCTACAGCTGCCCCTATTCAATCAGCTGGGAACCCGAACGGATGATAGCAATGGCTGTCAGACTTTCAGGGTAAACAGGGATTGAATACAAAAGAACCGTAGAAATTTGCACCGACTGAATATAATACAAGAATGCCTGTCAGGATCGGCAAAGAAACAGTCTTGAAAGAACAGTCCGTCTGGAACGGAAAAGAAATCGGCCTAAATACCAAAACAGAAACGTCGACCTGGATACCAAAATAAATGGTAACACAGGGATAACCATGGCTTGAGCGCCGCAAATATATCGACCTGATCGTCGAAAACTTCTTCGGTCTGAATACCGGAAGGTTGGCCTGAGTGCCAAAGCGTGAATTGGTTTGTGTTCCAAAACACTCAACATCCTGAAGAGGGCTAGAAAAGCAGTCTTGTTAAAGGATGGACATTCGATTTCACCAGAAATACGAATCTTACTCGGCTGGGGAGGACGACTTCGACCCAAGAGTGCATGAGACATATTATCTATAGCCGTCGGAACGTAGATAATAAACTTGCATGGAAGATTATCCATAACCGGTTGTAGGTTGTTAAATGAATAATCGACCGAAAACATCCTGAAGAGAGCGAAGGCAAACTTGTTAAAGGATGAACATCCGATTCCACGGGGAATACGAATCTTACTCTGCCGATGATAACAATCGAAAGATTGACCAAAGAGCGCATGAGATATATTATCTATAGCCGTCAAAACGTAGATAATAACCTCGCATGGAAGATTATCCATAACCGGTTTGTAGGTTGTTAAATGGATAACGACCGAAAACATCCTGAAGAGAGCAGAGGCAAACTTGTTAAAGGATGAATCTTACTCTGCTGGTGATAACAATCGAAGGATTGACCAAAGAGCGCATGAGACATATTATCTATAGCCGTCAGAACGTAGATAATAACCTCGCATGGAAGATTATCCATAACCGGGTTGTAGGTTGTTAGATGAATAATCGACCGACAACATCCTGAAGAGAGCGAAGGCAAACTTGTTAAAGGATGAATCTTACTCTGCTGGTGATAACAATCGAAGGATTGACCAAAGAGCGCATGAGACATATTATCTATAGCCGTCAGAACGTAGATAATAACCTCGCATGGAAGATTATCCATAACCGGGTTGTAGGTTGTTAGATGGATAACCGACCGACAACATCCTGAAGAGAGCGAAGGCAAACTTGTTAAAGGATGAATCTTACTCTGCTGGTGATAACAATCGAAGGATTGACCAAAGAGCGCATGAGACATATTATCTATAGCCGTCAGAACGTAGATAATAACCTCGCATGGAAGATTATCCATAACCGGGTTGTAGGTTGTTAGATGAATAATCGACCGACAACATCCTGAAGAGAGCGAAGGCAAACTTGTTAAAGGATGAATCTTACTCTGCTGGTGATAACAATCGAAGGATTGACCAAAGAGCGCATGAGACATATTATCTATAGCCGTCAGAACGTAGATAATAACCTCGCATGGAAGATTATCCATAACCGGGTTGTAGGTTGTTAGATGAATAATCGACCGAAAACAAAGGCATCAGGGTACCAGGACTAGGTATGCAAAAGATGACCAATCAAAAGAGGATAAAAGTTGCTAACTCGGAGCAAATATCCAAAAAGAAAGGGCAGACCCAATGGGGACAATACTGCTTGATCAAGGCAAGTATCCAAAGGGGAAAAGAATATCAATACCGCAAAGAGGGGATTACATCTACCGGTTTGTAGGCAGAAAACCACGGAAAAGTAACCGGTCATCATCGGGATGAGCAAAAAGGGTTGACTCCAACAAGGGGAGAACGTGGGATTTTACAACTACCAGCTAGTGGGTAGAAAACCACAAAGATAGGACTTACAGCTACCGGTTTGTAGGTAGAGGCCAACAAACAATATCTGCCAGGGGATGAAAATGGGATTTTACAACTACCGGCTAGTGGGTAGAAAACCACAAAGATAGGACTTACAACTACCGGTTTGTAGGTAGTAGCCAACAAATTCCGCTGAGGATAAGATGAATGAGTGCCGGTTAGTGAGCGACTATTCATTTATGCCCCAGGGAAGCACAAGAGACAGCCAATAGGAAGCCAATTCAGGATTGATCCAAAAAGGCAGACTGAAACAAGACTCATCCTAATGAGGAAAAAACTCAATAGGGAAAAACCCATCCCGTATAAGGAGGGAACGGAAGCAACCGTCATCCACGAGGATGTATCTCAGTGGGGAAATGGCAGGAAAGGATAGACACTTTCTGCTTAAGGGTTGGCTCTACATGGAGAGATCAGACACACCCATATTTGCTTGAGGAAAATCTACTGGAGAGATTTGTAATACCAAATAGCAGGAGACAACCATCAACAGATACCCGGCAACAGCTGCAACATGAGTATCCAAATGCTATGATTATGCATGTATGCATTCTGCATGATGAATGTATGATGAATGCTGACAAACAGACATGCTCAACACGCAAGTCCGGGAATCAATCGTCCGGAGAGAAAACCAAAGTCATCATCCTGCAGGGGAGGAAGAGCCACAAGAGGCTTCCGGAGGGATCGTCGGTCACAACCGGAGAACAGAGTTCAACATACAGGCGGATGCGCCACAACAACTTGTGCTGGAAATCAGGGATACCAAGAAGCAACCAAATCTCTGATGAGGATAGATAGGCATTGAGAAAGCTCATCATGCCAACAACTCCGCTCGGGGATCCATCTGAGGGCATGACATAGTACTGGGATGTCAATCCACCGAATACTAAATCTTCAAAGAAAAACACCCACGTTGGGGGAGAGAGGAAGACTACTCTGTTGGAGAGAGGAAAGTTGAAGTCTTCAGTAAACACAATAATGTCCGAAACGGCAAACTTGCTGGTAATGCCCCACGGTAGGGCTCAAACAGCACTCTACTGGGGATGCCCCACAATAGAGCTAACAAGGATTTGGAGGAAGAATCTGTACTGCCGGGAACATGAAGATGAACAACTTCAAACAACACTGCATCGGGCAACTTCACTGAGGAGAAACCATACGAGGTTCTGCAGGACAAAGATACAGTCATGCTCGAGATACGAACAATTGTCTTACCTGTTGGTAATCATACCACCCTCGGGAGAGCACTGTGGGTCTCCTAAGTATCCTTCCGTCATCGGGAATGTTCACTTTGTTTAAGAACAATTTTTTTTGAAAAATTTGTTTATTTTTGAAAACAATGATACTTTATCATTTAAAACATGCAAAACATTTGTTGAGTTAAAACAAATAAGAGTGCAAACAATTGGCTAAAAGCTCAAATTGATGTAATGGAATGGTAGTCTGCAAAGGGCGAGACTCCATGGATCTGTACAAGTTTGAAATTGGTGATATATATTGGAGAGGGCTACATTGAACATAATGACCTTTCCTCTACCATTCTGAATTTTCGATGTATTCAAAGCTTCAGTCGACGACGGATCGAGAATCCCTGACGGATGACAGATGTACAGCACAGTCTTGTCAAGATGCAGTTACTTGCCAAATCCCTAATTTTTGCCTAGATTGCCCCAGTGTGAGGTGTTCAATCTAGCGGGATGCAAATTCTTTTTTCAATGTCTCTAATTTTTGCCTGGATCGCCCTTTCGGGTTTTCAATCCACCGAGACGCTCCTTTTTTGCCTAAGTCGCCCTTTGGGGTGTTCGACTTAGCGAGCTATTCTGCTTTTTTTTTTTTTTTTAGGCGAAGTATTTCTTGACTGCATCGGGAATTCACAGGACGAGTGAACTTCTTCATCCATTGATGTAAGTGTCGAACACTGCCTGAAGAGGCTTTCTTGAAAACGTATGGACGTTCTTAGCTTGGAGTTCACTTGCCCCTGGAATTGGGCACGAAAGACAAGACTTTCTTGAGCACAAGGTTCCTCGGAACACACGAGGCTTGATCTTCTTGTCGAATGTTTTCTTCACTCTCTGCTGATATAACTTGACCATGACACATGGCAGTTGATCTCTTCCTTTCGATCGAATTCAGCATCAGCCAACTTGGGACTTTGAGGGTGCTATTTCTCTTTTGTTTTTTTCTTTTGATTTTGCTTTTGATTTCTTTTTGATTTTGCACCCTCCTCTTTCTTTTCTTTTTTTCTCTTTTTTTCCTTCTCTTTTTTTTTGATAAATGCCCCAGTTGGCTGTTCTGCTGATTCTCGAGATGCAGCTGAGTGTGATCTTCTTTTCTTGCTCAAGAAGTCGGGAAATCTCGTCAGGAATCCCTTCAACATCATCTTCGTCCGCTTCGAATACAGGGAATTCAAAATTGGGAGATGACGTCCGATCATTATGTTCAATGGGTTTGAGAAACGACCTGCATAAAGATTTAGAGATGAAAAGCTCTCTGAAAAATCAAACAGGACAATCGTTATGCAGATGAAAAGATTGCTCTTATTCTTGTTTTTTTTAAGGTTTTTTGTGATCACCAATTTCATGCAAAAAGCGAAAAGGGAAAACAATTGGAAAAACAAATGTTTTAACATGAATTTATCTGAATGAAAATATCATTGCACAAAATGTTGCCAACAATGTCATCACTTCTCCTTTTGGCATGGGAGAAGGGTTTTTAAACAAAGTGATTATTACAAAGACTTATGAACATCTGTAGGAAAGCCCACAGTGACCCAATTGTGATAGATCCCATCGGGGACGACAACTGTCAGTGTCTCTTGCATCAGCAGCTTCTGATTTTGAACAACCCTCTTGAAAACCTCAGAAGAACAAACACCGACAGCCCGGGACTTGTTACCTTCAAGCTTGATTAGCACTGGGACCTAAGTCCTCCAGGATAAGAATACCTGACCTCACAAGGTCTTGAACCTTCACCTTCAGCTGGAAACAACTATCCACGTCATGACCAGGAGCACCCGAGTGATACACACAGTGTTGTTCAGGCCTATACCACCACCGAGGGTTGACGGGTATGGGCGGCGGGTCTCTGGGTGTAATCAAGTTCCGCTCTATCAGAGTGGGATACAGTTCGGCGTAGGACATGGGGATTGGATCAAAAATGATCTTCTTCCTCTCATTACTTGTACCAGCTTGATTGTCAATGGGAGGCTGGTAAGCCTGCTGCTGAGGATGACGTTGTGGAGTCTGATACTGCTGAGTCGGTCTTCTCGGCTGTTGTTGAGTTTGAGTTGCTGGAATAGTCACAGCAGCAACTTGCCGATATGGTCCTCTATTTGCACTCCTTCGACGGTGCACAGCATTTGTTTCATTCTCTCCCCTTTTGGGTGCCCCAGAGTATAGCTTCTTAGAATTGGAAGAGTTTGAAGAGCCAGGATCTTGTATCCTCCCTGCTTTGATAAGGCTCTCAGTTCGTTCTCCACAGACGACAACATCTGAAAAGCTACTGAACGGGCAACTTCCCAAACGATCCATGAACACACCTTGCAGGGTTCCAATGAACATGTCAGTCAGCTCTCTCTCCAGCATAGGAGGTTGCACTCTGGCGGCTAGCTCACGCCATCTCTGAGCATACTCTTTGAAACTCTCCTTGTCTTTCTGATACAAGCTCTGTAACTGAGTTCGGCTCGGCGCCATGTCCATATTGTGCTTGTATTGCCTTAGGAAGGCCTCACCCAAATCTTTCCAGCTTCTGACTGATTCTCGCTTCAGATCCATGTACCAGTCCAAAGATGCCCCAGATAGACTATCTTGGAAAAAGTACATCCACATCTTTTCATCGTCAGTGTAAGCAGAGATCTTCCTGAAGTACGCCTGCACATGGGTGCGAGGACAGGAAGTGCCATTGTACTTGTCGAATGAGGGTGCCTTGAACTTGTAGGGGATCTTCAACCCTTCCACCAGACCCATGTCGGTCACATCAAACCCAAGGGAGTTCTGACATTCCATGGCTCAGACTTTCTCAGCAAGAGCATCCACTTTTCTATCCCTCTCTTCGGTTTTCACAATGTCATAGTCCTCACTGAGGAGAGTAAACGTGTCCTCTTGTTTGTCAACAGGTGAAGCAGGACGACGAACTGGAATCCGGGTAGCTCTGACATTGACCTCTGCAGCAAGAGGCTGTCCATTGATTCTTATACCCTCAAGTTCATCCCCGACGGCGTAGTCGTTAGTGGGAGCAGCAACATGGATAGTCTCATGAGCGGGTGCAGCAACAGGCGAAGCACGGTTGGATGTTGGAATCACAACTTCCTGTCTCTGGGCTAAGGCACGCAGCTCCTCTTGCCCCTGAACGACCCCTTGCATCATTGTCATGAACTGGGCCATGTTTGCCCTCATCTCGGCCAGCTCTGTCTGAACCTGATCCATACCTCTCTGCTTGATTGAGCCTGGTTGAATACCGGTGTGGCCTCTGATCGGCTATCCTATCTGACAAAGGAACCGGAGTGAGAAGGCAGCACAAGAACACCTGTTATGCAAATGATGCATGAAGTGTTTATGCATATGCTTGTTTTTATATCAAAGGGACCCAAGGGTTTTATTTGCAAACTTTGAAATATTTAAGCATTTTGATCATATATGAGAATATCTCATCAGATATATCAGGTGAAAAAATTTTCCCGGTTTTTTCATATTTTGAAAATTTTTGCAAATAAACTCCTTTGAGTTCCTTGAAAATTTTCTTTTTCTGATGACATGGATGCGGATGAATGCGTGAATGTATGAATGCAACAAACACACTCAAGAATCAAGCAAAGCACGCCAAACAAAGGTCGTGGGAAAGCTCATTGTATCCCTAATATCAATCATCCATTTTGGTGGATTTAGGTTTTCACCTTATCGACACCCAAGTTCCATTGATATTAACGGTACATGAACCGGCTCAAACATCCTTAATATCAACCAGCCGCTTTGGTGGATTTTAGGTTTTACCCCTGATCCGGGATCCATTGATATTAACGATGTTTGAACGACTCAACCACGAATCACGGGTTTGTTGAGAGTCACGAGCATGGAGTCTCGGTTAAGAACCACCCAAAGGGAGTGTACTAGGGTTTAAACCTGCCAGACATGTTCTATCAGAGGTTCCCATAGTCATCGTTCCATCTTTCGAATATTATCGGAGGAACGAATACTCGTATTCCAAGAATATTCTCAAGAGAAACTCTCATGAGTGTAGCATCGCGTGACAATCGCATCAGAACTGACATCTGAACGACCTCCGCACTACGGTCCTAAAAATAGGCCAAGATGGGTTTGGTAAACTAAGGTCCTTGGCTTCTGCGGCACATGATTGAAAGAATAATGCCTAACCACAAATAACTTGTGTGACATTATTAGTTCAACATGGCCTCCACCAAGTGAATGGACTCGCAAGTCAACTGGCTAAGGACTACTCCACACCAGTCGACAAGACTATGCCATTCTCCTATCCTAGAGTGCACTCGAGTTCGGGTATAGAACTCATCTCACAAAGGAAAACAGACAACCAGCCAGGCAGAATGAATAACGAATATGAATGCAAACATAAATGCACACAATCAATGCAAACAATAAATGAAATGAACAAATAACGAAAGCAATAAAATACACACAGCAATAGCAACCAAAACCCTAATCCTAGAGAGCGCTAGGAGAGACTCGCTCAAGGAAGATGGACCAGCATAGGTCAACTTCTCTATATTCCCCAGCAGAGTCGCCAGCTGTCGCATCGCGCGAAAAACCTTGCCATTGAGCTACTGGAATAGGGTAAGTGTGCTCTTAACCTTGCCATTGAGGGGCTAAGGTGAAGCAGATGAAAGGATGAAGTGAGGATGAGACCTCACAGCTCTTATCCCTGGCCAGGGAGAGCTAATAGACAAATGAGCATGGGTCCAGAAAGTGGGAACCCTTCTATACTCGAAGACTCTGACACTGTACACTTTGTACAAGATCTTGGGTTTGTATCCCAATGCATCAACACACAGCAGTGTGAGCAGAGGGATGACACAACAAGAGTAGTGGGGGATAGATTGCTTATCCCTACCTTCCACCAATTGCCTCAAATGAGGACTTTTCCTGCTTGGGACAATTTTAAACAAACACAGGCATTGCCTCTTAAGGAGGACTTCAGACAGTTTGCCCGGTCAAATAACAGACCGGGTCTCCAGACTACATGAAGAAAGAAAGGTTTATACCTCAAAAGCAAATGCTAAAATAGCAAAGCAAGCAAGTTCAGAGAACTTAAGCAACTAAAGTACCTGAAAAAGTCAAACTTATTAGTAAACAAGTCAAAAGTTTAAATCAAAAGAAATGGCAAACAGTCAACACAGGGGATCAACTGAGCAAAGCATAAGACTTAAGTTATGAGTCAAACCATCTGCAAAACAAAGGTTAGCATGGGATAAACAAATCAAATTCAAACAAGTTTGAGTGATCTTTGAAGCATTGTGCTCAACCTGAAACAGATGAACTCAACATAAGTCCAAAGGACCACTAGGACTAGCCTAGGGTCAAACATGAAAGAAAAAGTCAAGGCAGCAAGGAAAAGTCAACTCAAAGTCAAAGTCAAACATTTGGGAAGCTAACACACTTGGGCCCACATTCAAATCATGCATCATTGTCATTTCATGAATATTTGAAATCAAAACAAGGCAAAGGAAAGCATACCAAAAGTCAACAGAATGACTTGCATCAAAAGTCAACCTAAGCAATCTCAAAAATCATGAAATAAATCACACTCAATCCTAACATCTAACATGGTATACCTGTAAAATTTCATGGCATTTGGATGAGAGGAAGGCAGGCAAGTAAAATCATGAAGTCATACCAAATTCAAGTAAGCATGGTGAAAGTCAACAAGCATGGGTCAACTTCAAAAAATCATATCAATTTGAAAACAGAAGATAAATGAATGAGATTAACACCAATGCAAAGCTTGAGATGTCTAGTTATCACATATGAAATTTCATGGTCATGTGATAAGATTTGAGAATTTCACAAAGGATTTGGCAAGGCATAGCACAAAAAGTCAACAAATGACCAAGCATGGAAGAAAATTCACAATCAAATGGAAAACAGCAAGATTAATTCTAGGAAAATTCATACATCAACTAGACATACAAGGGATAATTCATGCAAAATTTGGGGCCATTTGGATGCAAGGAAGCATGTGAACAAAATTTGTGAAAATACATGATCATGGTATGACACCCAATGCAATACACAATTTCAAAAATTCATAACTCTCAATCCACCAATGATAAATGCACAAAGTCTATATGGAAATGAAGGTCAAGGAGTCTATTTTCACCACAAAAAATCTCAAAGGCATTGGATATAACATGAATATTTCACAATTGAAATGGTGAGATGTATCATTTATGCACATATGTTGAGAAAATAATTACCAATTAAAAAACCAACCAATGGAAAAATAATTAAAATTCACATTTAAATACTAGACTCAATTGTGAACATCATGGAAAAAGAATCATAATTTTTGGATGAAAAATGAATTGGAAATTAATTATTGAAGTTGAGTGAAATAATTGGTGAAACATGAACAAAAAGCAAGGCAACAAGGTCAAACATGGTCAACAGCGTGGCAGTTTTGTAATTTTGGCATTCATTAAACCAAACGCTGCGTTTGGGAAGGACACGGGAAATGTTTTGGTTGGTTCATTTCCAATGAAACAGTAAAACGAAAAACAACAGCCAATAGCATGTGAGTTTTCTGGGTTTTAAAAAGAAACCTAGGGCTTGGAAATGCAGCAACATTCATTCATCATTCTAAACTTATCATGCAATTCGACCAGAAGTTAACCAACAAAACACAACCAAACATCAATAATCAAATACAGCCTATGAACAACCATTTAACCGACAACCAAAACAACACTTAATCAAGCAAAATCTGGGCAGAGAATAAGCATGAACAAACAGGGCATGAGCTTCAATCATCATCATGCACTCAAAACTAAATCACCCAGAAATCTAAATTAAATATGGCAATCAATTCAGCAAGGCATAAACATTACAAATCCATACATAAAATTCACTGAAACATGTTGGATAACAAACATCGAACACAAATGTCATTGAACACAAAACTTTATTTCCAAATATCTCATGCTATAGTCAATCATTTTGAACCATTCAAAGTTCCTAGTGCTCAGGGAGTGAAGATCTATGAGGAACAGGCAGTAGTTTTAAGAAACAAAGGAATCGAAAAACCAACCAAATTTGAAGAGCTGAGTGAAAGTGTGGTTTTCTGGTTGATAGAGATTGAAACAGATGCCCTTTCAGCCTTGGAATGAAGGATGGTGAAGTTCCCTTGGCTCAAATACGCTTGGAGATGAACAAACAATGATTTGCCATGGTTGATAGCTTGAAAATGCAGAACAAAAGGAGGTGCTCCAGTTGACAAATGATGCTCAAAAGCACTCCCAAACAATGTTTAGATGATGGAGGTAGCAAGAGTTACTCGTGTGCTTTGAGGTTTTTTAACAAAATGTGGCTCGAGCAAAAAATGCAGTTGAGAGAGAGGAGAGTATTCTGGTTGTAGGCTGTGTAAAATTAGGGTTTGAAGTGACAGAAAACCATGCTTATATTGTCTGTTTAGTCTTTTGTTAATCAAGTGTTAACCCAAACTTAACTTAATGAATCTACTGCCAAAATGCTAAGCTGCCTCTAAGTGGATGGAGAGGTGTGAAATTGGCGCGGGCTGGGCTTGGCATTGGCTGCAAAATGACTAACAACTTTGCTGTTTTGGATTACTTCATACATTGCTAGCTTTGTTTCACCTATGTGACTTCATTTGCCAAAATTCCAATTATGAACATTGCATATGGAGGGTGTGAGCTTGTGGTCGAATGGGCCTTGAAAATAGGCTGCAAATAGACCATGTTTTGCTGTTAGCTATATGCTTGTGGAATGCTAACATTGCCTTGCCTATTTGAAGTCATTTTGCTCATTTGATCAACTTTGCAATTTGGTCCAAAATGTTAGCAAAAGGGTGGTATGAACATGGTTTTATGCTTGGAACATGTCACAAATAATGTATGGAGCATTTCCCAATTGGCCAAATCAAGACAAAGTCAAAAACTCAAAAAGTCAAAGTTTGGTCAAACTTTGAATTTAAATGAGAAAGGTCCAAAAATGCCATTTTGATTGGCAAGGTTTTAGGTCATGAAATTTATATTTTTGGAAAGAGGATGAAAAATGTGGTTTGTAGGAAAAAAACCCCACCAAATTTGGCCTTATGGTTTGGGAGATATGCTCAGTTGAAGTTCAAAATTTTGTGAAAATGATTTAATCATATCTTGACAACCACACATGGGATTTGAGAGTTCTTGGACTTTTTGAAAATGGGAGAACAAGATCTTCAACTTTCATGTTGGGCAAAAATTCATTTGAAGCTTGTATCATGATGTAAGTTTAAGATCAAGAAGTTTCCATTTTTGGCAGTTGAAATTACAGGTCCACTTTCTATTTCTGGAAAATTTCTGATTTGCTTCAAATTCTTCCATGATGTTGATTGCCATGACATATAAGGTCTATTAGGACATGAATAAGCTCTCTCAAACCATTTCCATCCATCAAATCCAAAGAATCAACCACAGTTGACCAACTTTGACTTTTCTAGGGTTTGGACTGACTGTGCACTTCTGATGAATTCCAAACCCTAATTCCTTGAGACCTTGACTTCAAATGATGCCCCAAGACATATGAACTCTTGATTATTGACCATGGTGCCCAAATTCCACAAGAATGGCCACCATCCACTGCTTTGATTGACTGTTGATTGTCTAGGGTTTTCTGCCTGTCTGTGCATTGACTGCTGACCTCTGAGCCTTCAACCCTTGACTTGAACACTTCAAATAGACCTCCAAGTCATGTGAACTTGTTGGACAAACCCTAGGGCCTTGATTCCTTGAGAAACACCCTTGCTTGCTTGGCTGACTGATCTCCTGATCAATTTGACCTAATTCTTGCTTGCTTGCTCTTGAGGCAACTGAGGACAGTGCAAATGTTATGCAATGTATCATGATATGCTATGACCTAATATGAAATGGTATGCACAATGATAGGTGCAAATTTGAGGTGCTACAGCGCCGCGAACGGGGCTTCGCGCCGCGAATCGCGCGCGAACAGAACCCTCTGCTACAGAAAACAGATTTCAGGTCTACAATGGTTTTCACTATTACGAAACCTATCCGATCCAACCTTCCACAGTCCAATTTACATCAATTAATCGTCCTCATTGTCAACACAATTCATGTCTTATTTGATTACACCAAACCTAACACGTTTACATCAAATTCCTACGAATTTCCTCTCGATTCTTCCCCAATTTCATTCATCCCAAAAGTTCACAAATTCACCATAATCATCCAATTCAGAAGTAATTCAAGGTCTATCACTACCCATGACATATTATCATATAATACCCGTTAAATCGACGATAAACCCCCCTTACCTGAGTTAATCCGGCAAATTCTGCAGCTTCAAGCTCTTCCTCTTCTCTTGTTCTGCCTTTTGCCCTTTTTCTCTTTCAGCCGCTTCTCTTTTCCTTTTCACGTGAAAACCCTTGTTCCAAAATTGGGACTTTTTATTCCAACTTATATATTCCAATAAATAATTATTCCAATAATTATTATTCCAAAATAATAATAATAATAATCCAAATTTCTAATTATTCAATTAAATTAATAAATAAAATATTAATTTAAATTAAATAATTGTCTTATTTTAATTGGGGTGTTACAACTCTCCCCCACTAAAAGAGTTTTCGTCCTCGAAAACATACCTCAAGCGAACAACTCCGGATAAGACTCCTTCATCTGACTCTCCAGTTCCCAAGTCACATTGCCACCTGCTGGTCCTCCCCAAGCTACCTTCACTAAGGCAATCTCTTTACCCCGTAACTGCTTCAACTCTCGATCCTCAATCCTCATAGGTGATGTTTCAACAGTCAGGTTATCTCTCACCTGTACATCATCTACTTGGACAACATGCGACGGATCACGAATGTATCTCCTCAACTGAGACACATGAAAAACATCATGCAAATTCGCAAGCGACGGCGGTAAAGCGACACGATAGGCTACCTCTCCTATCCTTTCCAAAATCTGATAAGGACCAATAAATCGAGGAGTCAACTTCTTTGACTTCAAAGCTCGACCAACACCCGTTATCGGAGTAACACGAAGAAACACATGATCTCCCTCTTGGAACTCAAGTGACTTCCTCCTCTTATCATGATAACTCTTCTGACGACTCTGAGCAATTCTCATCTTATCCTGAATCATCTTAATCTTTTCCGTAGTTTGTTGAACAATTTCCGGTCCAACCACAGCACTCTCGCCGGACTCATACCAACATAAAGGTGTCCGACATCTCCTACCATACAAAGCTTCAAACGGTGCCATACCAATGCTCGAATGAAAACTATTGTTGTAGGTAAACTCAATCAAAGGTAAATAACAATCCCAAGCACCTCCCTTTTCCAAAACACAAGCTCTCAAAAGATCCTCTAGTGACTGAATCGTCCTCTCAGTCTGACCATCAGTCTGCGGATGATATGCAGAACTCAATCTCAACTTAGTTCCCAAAGCCTTCTGTAAACCTTCCCAGAACTTCGATGTAAATCTAGGATCTCTGTCCGAAACAATACTCGACGGAATACCATGCAAACTTACAATCCTCTCAATATACAACTCGGCTAGCCTCTCTAACGGATAATCCATTCTGATCGGAATGAAATGAGCCGACTTCGTCAATCTATCAACAATCACCCAAATAGCCTCAAAATTCTTACTTGTCCTCGGCAAACCAGAAACAAAATCCATACTGATACTATCCCACTTCCACTCTGGAATAGCCAACGGTTGCATTAGCCCAGACGGCTTCTGATGCTCAATCTTTGACTTCTGACAAGTCAAACAGGAATAAACAAAACTCGCAATTTCTCTCTTCATTCCCGGCCACCAAAATAACTTCTTCAAATCATGATACATCTTCGTAGCTCCAGGATGAATACTTAAGCCACTACGATGTCCTTCCTCAAGGATACTCTTCTTAAGCTCGGTAACATCCGGAATACACACCCGATTTCCAAATCTCAAAACACCATTCTCATCAACTCTGAATTCACCACCTTGACCTTGATTCACTAAAGTCAACTTATCAACCAAAAGCACATCGGATTTCTGACCCTCTCTGATCTCATCCAAAATACCACTTGTTAGTTTCAACATTCCCAATTTAACACTATTGTGAGTACTCTCACACACCAAACTCAAGTCTCTAAACTGCTCAATTAAATCCAACTCCTTAACCATTAACATAGACATATGTAACGATTTCCGACTCAAGGCATCAGCCACTACATTTGCTTTACCCGGATGGTAATTCAAACCAAAATCATAATCCTTCAGAAATTCTAACCATCTTCTCTGTCTCATATTCAGCTCTTTCTGATCAAACAAATACTTTAAACTCTTATGGTCACTGAAAACTTCAAATCTTGACCCATATAAGTAATGCCTCCATAACTTAAGAACAAATACCACAGCTGCCAACTCTAAATCATGCGTCGGATAGTTCCTCTCATGAACCCTTAACTGTCTCGAAGCATAAGCTATAACCTGCTTATTCTGCATCAACACACCACCTAAACCCAACAATGAAGCATCACAATAAACCTTAAATGGTTCCGACGAACTCGGTAATATCAGAATAGGAGCAGTAGTTAACCTTCTCTTTAACTCTTGGAAACCTTCTTCACATTTTGAGTCCCAAACAAACGCTTGCCCCTTTCTGGTCAACATTGTCAACGGTAACGCCAACTTGGAAAATCCCTCAATGAACTTCCTATAATAACCAGCCAAACCAAGGAAACTTCGAATCTCAGCAACAGACTTCGGAGCTTCCCACTTAGACACCGCTTCTATCTTAGAAGGATCAACAGCAACACCACCTCTTGAAATCACATGACCAAGAAAGCTAACCTCTTCCAACCAAAATTCACACTTGGATAGTTTAGCAAATAACTTCTTTTCTCGTAGAACTCCCAAAACCACCCTCAAATGCTCAGCATGTTCTTCTTCAGATTTCGAATACACCAAAATGTCATCAATAAACACCACGACAAACTTGTCTAGATACGGGTGAAAAATCCTATTCATATACTCCATGAATACTCCAGGCGCATTAGTCACACCAAAAGGCATTACAGAATATTCATAATGTCCATACCTTGTTCTGAAAGCAGTCTTCTGAATATCCTCAGTTTTCACACGTATCTGATGATACCCAGATCTCAAATCTATCTTACTGAACACACTAGCACCAACCAACTGATCCATCAAATCATCAATCCTCGGCAAAGGATACCGATTCTTGATCGTCACTTTATTCAGTTGCCTGTAGTCCACATACAACCTCATAGTACCTTCTTTCTTCTTAACCAACAACACGGGTGCACCCCACGGTGATACACTCGGACGAATAAATTTCTTATCCAACAAATCTTCCAACTGACTCTTCAATTCAGCTAACTCAACAGCAGACATACGGTACGGAGCCATCGATATCGGCCTAGTACCAGGTACCAAATCAATCGAGAACTCAACTTCACGCTCTGGCGGCAATTCATTCACTTCTTCAGGAAACACATCAGGAAAATCACACACCACGGCTAAGTCGCCAATCACCAGTTTACCTTTAGCCTCCAAAGTCGCTAATAGCATAAACAGCTCTGCCCCATCAGCTACTTCCTCATTCACTTGCCTTGCTGATAAAAACAAACTCTCTTCTTCCTCAACTTCAGGAAATACCACAGTCTTATCAAAACAATTGATAGAAACTCGGTTAAACACCAACCAATTCATACCCAAGATAACATCAATTTGCACTAACGGGAGACACACAAGGTCTATCTCAAATTCTCTACCAAAAATACTCAAGGGACAACTTAAACAAACAGAAGTAGTAGTCACTGAACCCTTCGCAGGAGTATCAATCACCATACTACCAAACATCTCAGATATCTCTAACTTAAGTTTCACAGCACAATCCAAAGATATAAAAGAATGAGTCGCACCTGTGTCAATAATAGCTACAAGAGGAAAGCCATTAATACAACACGTACCTCGGATCAAACGATCATCTGCAGAAGTCTCAGAACCCGATAAAGCAAAGACCTTGCCTCCTGACTGATTCTCTTTCTTCGGCTTAGGACACTGTGGGCTGATATGACCCGCTTCTCCACAGTTGAAACAAGTCACAGTCTTCAACCGACACTCTGCATCAAAATGACCACCTTTTCCACACTTGAAACACTTCATCTCAGCACTGGTACACTCATGAACACGATGTCCAGCCCGACCGCATCTGTAACACTTAACAGGAGCACTAGAGTCTCCCCCACTAGGCCTCTTCATCCCATTCTGCCTCTGAAAACCCTTGCCAGCTGCATACGGTTTTCCACGATCAATCTGATTCTTGCCTTTCCTATCAACCCTCTGCTGATAGCTCTCAGCTCTTGCCTTGGAATCCTGTTCAAAAATTCTGCAACAGTCCACCAAATCAGAAAACACTCGGATCCTTTGATACCCAATCGCCTGCTTGATCTCGGGACGCAGCCCGTTCTCAAACTTCACACACTTCGAAAATTCCCCAGCAGCCTCAGCATAGGGAGTATAATACTTCGACAACTCTGAGAACTTAGCTGCATACTCCGTAACAGACCTGTTACCCTGCTTCAATTCCAAGAATTCTATCTCTTTCTTTCCTCTGACATCCTCTGGAAAATACTTCCTCAGGAATCTCTCTCTGAACACTGCCCAAGTGATCTCAGCATTCCCAGCAGATTCCAACTCAGTGCGGGTAGCAACCCACCAATCATCAGCTTCCTCTGACAGCATATGCGTACCGAACCTGACCTTCTGGTTATCAGCACACTCAGTTACTCGGAAGATTCTCTCTATCTCTTTCAACCACTTCTGAGCACCATCTGGGTCGTATGCTCCCTTAAACATTGGAGGATTGTTCTTTTGGAACTCACTCAACTAACGAGCAGCTCCCATTCCCACAACATTCGGATTTCCTCCAAGTACTCCAGCTAGCATACCCAGAGCCTCAGCAATCGCAGCATCATCTCTACCTCTTCCAGCCATCTCTATTCTGAAAGCCCAAACAAACTAAAACAATAAGTACTGATAGGGTTACACAACACCTATCCCGTACAGGGGAAACAGAATAATTACGACTCGACTCGACCGACTATGCTCTGATACCACTAATGTAACACCCTTCTAAATACCCCAAAATATTTAATTAAAATGATAATAATTCAATCAGAGTAATTATGCCCCGAAGGGTGTCACACAATCATTTCACAACGATCATCATAATTTCCTGTCATGCTCATTTATTTAACTCAAATTATAAAGTATCTGCATAATACGCAGCGGATAGAAAACAGCTCAATTATTCCAAACATGTAACATATTACATGCAAAATGGTTCACAGCCAATCAATAAAATATTCAAACATCCCATCCCGATGTTACATCTATCAGAGCATGACCCACTAGGAGACTACACTATACTCCAAGCACTAGCTCCTATTCAACTCACTGCTCGTTACCTGAAAAATAGGTGTAAGGGTGAGTTCCTCAATCAATATAATAAGCATTATACAACATTATGTAATGTTAAGTAAATCACGCATCAAATCACCCTAACCAGACTACATCCTCAATAACGGCAGTATCAATTCAAACATCATACTCAACGATAACATATGTATAATCTCCAACCATACTCGACATCAACAACACAATACACAACACACATATAATACTGGAATACATCCAATCATATTATACGCCATACATTCATTATGCAATGAGACTCAACATATGCGGTACCGACTCTTCTCGAACATACAGTTCAAGCTCACCGATCCCTCCGGATACGGCTACTAAGCTCACTAGTCCCACTCATTTGAGACCTAGTGACTCACTCACTAATTCCTCACCATGGGAATTAGCTACAGCCCCAAAGGCTAGACTATGCAAGCTAATCATCTAGCATGCAAACATCAACAACAATTCACAACGATTTACTCACTAATTCCTCACAATGGGAATTAGCTACAGCCCCACAGGCTATGCCATGCATGCTAATCATCTAGCAATGCAGCATCAACAACAACTCAAGAATAAACAATATGCTCACACCATAAGTCATACAACAGTCTATTCACAATGCATATATAACTGATACATTTACAGCATAATGCACACCATCACATATCATCAACACAATTATCACGAAAGCATATCATATCATGCCACACAATCAATCATAGTATTAGCACACTCTACTAATACCTATGCCTCTCAAAACAACGGGAAATGATCCCTAATACATCGGTCCTCAGCTAAATCACATCACTCAGCCTAAACAGCCAAACTGCACCACCACAGCACAGAAATCACAATTTAATATCCACTTCTGCACAGCACAGTTCGCGCCGCGCAGGAGGGTTCGCGCCGCGAACGGTGCGTCACAGAACCCTTCTGGATTTGACAGTTCGCGCCGCGAACGGGGCTTCGCGCCGCGAATCGCGCGCGAACAGAACCCTCTGCTACAGAAAACAGATTTCAGGTCTACAATGGTTTTCACTATTACGAAACCTATCCGATCCAACCTTCCACAGTCCAATTTACATCAATTAATCGTCCTCATTGTCAACACAATTCATGTCTTATTTGATTACACCAAACCTAACACGTTTACATCAAATTCCTACGAATTTCCTCTCGATTCTTCCCCAATTTCATTCATCCCAAAAGTTCACAAATTCACCATAATCATCCAATTCAGAAGTAATTCAAGGTCTATCACTACCCATGACATATTATCATATAATACCCGTTAAATCGACGATAAACCCCCCTTACCTGAGTTAATCCGGCAAATTCTGCAGCTTCAAGCTCTTCCTCTTCTCTTGTTCTGCCTTTTGCCCTTTTTCTCTTTCAGCCGCTTCTCTTTTCCTTTTCACGTGAAAACCCTTGTTCCAAAATTGGGACTTTTTATTCCAACTTATATATTCCAATAAATAATTATTCCAAAATAATAATAATAATAATCCAAATTTCTAATTATTCAATTAAATTAATAAATAAAATATTAATTTAAATTAAATAATTGTCTTATTTTAATTGGGGTGTTACAGTTGCCCCGAGAGTCTTTCGAGCATTTGATCCATGAACGGGAGTGGAAAATGATCTTTTCGAGTTGCGGTATTCAACCGCCTATAATCAATACACATTCGCCACCCCGTTGCAACTTTAGTAGGGATCAACTCATCTTTGTCATTTCGGATCACGGTAATTCCACCTTTCTTCGGAACCACATGCATAGGACTAACCCATGGACTATCCGAAATCGGGTAAATCATTCCCGCATCCAACAACTTTACAACTTCCTTTCTAACAACCTTCTTCATAGTAGGATTTAAGCGGCGTTGTGGTTGAGCTACCGGCTTAAAATCCTCTTCCATCAAGATCTTGTGCATGCAATAGGAAGGACTAATTCCTTTTAGATCGGAAAGAGTCCAACCCATGGCTTCTTGATTTTTTTTTCTACACATTGATCAAACGGGCTTCTTCATCATTTTACAAAAGGTTGCTTATGATGACCGGCTTTGCTTCGGTCTCATCTAGGAATACATACTTCAAAGTAGAAGGTAATATTTTCAATTCAATAGGCGCTTTTTCGTCATTAACCTCCTTCTTCAAGTCTTCCTCCTCAACTTCCCACGGTTGTAGTTCGTTTAAACCATCAAGTTCCCTTAAGCATTCATCAAGAGCTTGCTCTTCTTCAGCTGTGAAAACTTCAAATGAATCGTCAAGAGCTAACTCCATAGGAGATATCTCATGAATATGTTTAGAAACCTCCAAAATTGCCTCTTCGATCACATCGATGCGAAAGTTATCACTTCTATCTTTTGAATGCTTCATTGCTTCGAATAGATCGAATGTAACTTCTTCATTTTGGACTCTCACCTTTATCAAACCGTCATCAACGTCTATCATCATGTGCGCGGTTTTCATGAATGGTCGGCCCAGGATGAGCGGAGCATCATCATCCTCTTCCATATCAATAACAACCTTAGTGTCTCACCTTTAACTTGAGGTTTTATCATTATTTCCTTGTTTCTTAGGAACAAATAATGGATGATGACGACTTTATAATTTTTCAGCCTCAGACAAGCTTTTTTCCATAACTACTATAGTTGAAAAGAGGTATTGTTTGAAGACTAAATGTGAAGATATAACCTACTTGTGTCATTATAGGTATGGTTGCTTGAGCCTCTAGGGAATAAAAATGCTAGACAAGAAGCATATGGTGAAAGGATTTCCTAGAATTGAAGATTCAAAACAAGTATATGTAGACTACATGGTAGGAAAGCAACATAGAGAAATAATTCCAAAGAAGAGTGACCGAAGATCAACAAGAAGATTGGAGCTTGTACACTCAACCATATGTGGCCCTATAAATCCCTTAGCTAACAAAAGTGAGAGGTATATGCCGGCCTTCATAAATGATTTTATAAGGAAAACATGGTTGCACTTATTAAGTGAAAAGTGAAAACAAGGTTTAGATGAAAACTCAAGAGTTTTGACACTTTATCTAGTCTTGATGACATTCATTCAGTCATCTATCAATTGAGAAGTCAAAAGACTTTATTTCTCAATCTCAGTGCATCATTCGTTATGTTACGTCATGTTTTAGAGGTTTAGAGGGTGACAGTCCAGAGTATTTTCGTCATCTAAATCTTTGTAGAATTTTAATTGTAATTGAGAATCATAAGTAAATGGTCCAAGAGTGATCCATTTGCACCTGATTATCTATTCACAATTTCTCAACCAGTAAACCAATGCATTTATAAGACATTTGCATTTTCTACTTATCACAGCATGTATTTCATTCAGTATAACGTTTAAAATACCAAATAGAGTAATTTTTTGGATCTACAGACATATAAGTTGAATCGATTTTCAAATGTACGCAGAAGTAGAGGGCGAAAAATTTAAAAATCAAGCTTGCAGACGTCAGTATTCTTAATTTACGGTTTGCACATTTTAACCTGGCGTGCTCATTTTATTTTTTCGAGTACTTTTTCGATCGCATTTTAATCAGTCTAGGCCTTTTTAATCGGTCATTTTTTACTTTAAAATTTGATCAAAACATGTATGTTTTCAAGAAGTTTATTTTGAGTTGGTCGTTTTGATGCGTTGATTAAAAAAGTTCGAGCATTTTTGCGTCTGATTTTCATTCATTATAAGTCATTTTATTTTTGTTTTTTTACCAAAATGTGAAGAAAAAATGAATAGAATTTATTAAGTAGTTTATTTTTATTTTTGTTTTAAAAATATTTTTTTATTTAAACTTAAATTAAAGTTCTATTATTGTAATTGGTAATTTGGGTATTGTCTTTTATTAAAACTCAAACTCTAGTATATACGCATTGCATGAGAGAGTGAGAGGGAACCAATGAGGACCTAACAAAGATGATCTCTAGCGCCCCTTGACACACATCATCAATCCTCTATCTGGATTTTAAATCAAATTGGAAAAAAAGTGAACTTGGAAAAAAGAAAAAAATTGGAAAAAAATGAAAGGGGTCTTGCTCTTTCAGTTTTTGAGTTTGAAGAGATATATCACTCTCTGAGTTTGATAAAAGGGGTGGATAAAAAAATGAGTATTTTTTCTTTCCTCAAAAAGGAGTCTTCTTCTTCCCCCCAACCACCATCATCACCAAAATATCACCTTCACACACCAAACACCTCATTATTCCTTCATTGCATCCTCACAAACACCCTCCTCCACGTACATACACAGCTACACAACTCTCCTTTAGCCACCAAAATGTGAATCCCCAACTTCCTCTCTCATCTTCAAAGCCTTCTTTCCACTGTTCATCAACCCACGCTTTCTCTAACTACCATATATCAAAAACACTCTCAAAATCTACTTCACTACCTACAAATCCATGTTTTCTCTCTCGATCTAACTTCATCGAAAAACAAACACACAACCTTCTTCATATTAACCACCCTCAAACCTCTTCCAACGTTTACCTGCAACTACAGCCTCCATCAATACACCCACTTCAAACCTGTCGTGAAACCTTTTAACCACCATCCTACCACCGCCATTTTTGCCGCTCATCCACGCTACTCCCTCCATTTTTTCCATTTCCCTACCACCATCAACATACAACCTTCATATAACGTATTACTGCATCAAATCCATATGCGTTACGCCATCCTCCTTACACCAACTCAGACCGTCAGCATTCTCACACCACCTTCTGACCGCCACTACCACCACCAGTTTTGAGTCACGGTTAGGTGAGAGAGGGGATCTAGATTCATTGAAGTTGTGTTGTTTGTTCTTATTTTTTATTTGTTATTGAATGGAGGTTTGTGTCTTAGAAGAGAGAAATCATGTTGTTGTTGAATATGAGTGTGAGATCGAGAGGTTGAAAGAGGTTGAATATGTTCCCCAACCTCAAATTACAACATCACTGCCCCTTTATTTTCTCTTTTAAATTTTTTCTTTTTTTTTGTTTATTATTATTATTATTATTATTATTTGATTATTATTTTTATTTAATTACTATGATTATTTTTTATTTAATTACTATTATTATTTTTGTTATTATTACTATTAATTGTCATTATTTGTTATTATTCATTATTATTATTGCTAGTTAATATTTATTATTATTATTGTTGCTTATTATTATTATTATTATTATTATTATTATTATTATTATTATTATTATTATTATTATTATTATTGTTGTTGTTGTTGTTGTTAATTATCATTATTTATTGATTAATTTTTGTTACTAATTATTATCATTATCTTGTTAATTATTATTACTATTATTATTATTGATTGTTATTATTATCATTTATTATTTATTAAAATTAATTATTTAAATTGTTAAAGGAAACATTTGATTTATTTGTCCCATTGATATTTCACATATGCATTGTAGTTTTGGAGTTAAGAAATCAATTTTAACTTCATAAACTATTTAAACGCATCAAGTTTTGTTGACTGGACTTAGATAGGGTAATTCCTACATGAATTGATTTATGATTGCTTAACATAGCACTAAATTCTTTAGTTTAACTATCGTTTCTTTTCATTTAAAAAATGTCATTTAAATCATCGGTTTTTCACATATGCATTACAATTTCGGAATTTGAATTTTAATTTAACTTTAGAAATTGCTTAAACGCATAGAGTTTTGTTGACTGGCCTTATATAGGGTGATTCCTACATGAATCGCTTTACGGTTTCTTAACATACCGCTAAATTCAATAGTCCAAATCTTCGATTTTATTTTTGGTCCCTTGACTTTCTCTTGGGCTTTCTTACAACGGGATTTTTGTTATTTTTAGTTGTTTATTAAGCTTGTGTTGTTAACTAATGTATTGTATCTCCATTCGATAAAATTGTATCCCTCATTCCCGTAATGTGTAATAAGTTTACCGCTTTCATTTATTTTTATTATGTTAATTGATTGACAATCCAAAGATTAAAATTAACACTTTCAAAAAAAGAGAACGAAAAACAAATACTCAATCCAACGTCGAGTTTTTTTTTCCCAAATCAAAACTATTTCTACTCTTCCATCATTTGAAAAAAAAAACCTTCAATTTGTTTCATCATGTTCAATTTAAAGCAAATAATAAAAACCTCGAACAAACATCGAGTTCATTTTCCCTAATCAAATCTAAATTACTTAATATTAGAAAAAATTGGTAAAAGCTGTTATATTTTATTCATCAGCCTTAGCTGGTTTATATAGTGAAGATACAATAATTACAATTTATTTTATCCTTAATTGAGAATAAAGAAAAATAAAGGTAGTATTAAAGACAATAATAAAATTGGAAATAATATATTTTCCAACACCCCCCCTCAAGTTGGTGCATAGATATCTATCATGTCCAACTTGTCTATCAAATACTCAAAAGTAGGCCTTGCCAAGCTTTTGGTCAGGATATCCGCAGTTTGTTGACTTGAAGTCACGAAGGGTAGACATATGATTCCCGCATCTAACTTCTCCTTTATGAAGTGTCGATCAATCTCGATATGCTTGGTTCTGTCATGTTGAACTGGATTATGAGCTATGCTAATAGCAGCTTTACTGTCAGAGTACAATTTCAATGGAAGCTCAATTTTCATCTTAAGTTCTTCTAGGACTCTAAGGATCCATAATCCTTCACAAATACCTTGAGACATAGCTCTAAACTCGGCCTCTGCACTACTCCTTGCTACAACTCCTTGTTTCTTGCTCCTCCATGTCACAAGATTACCCCAAACATAGGTACAATATCCAGATGTTGATCTTCTATCTGTGACTGAACCTGCCCAATCGGCATCGGTGAAGATAGACACATTTTTTTCACTAGTCTTCTTAAAAAATAATCCTTTTCCAGGATTTCCCTTCAAATATCTCAGTATCCTATATACTGCCTCAAGATGTTCCTCGAAAGGAGAATGCATAAACTGACTCACTACACTAACTGAGAAAGCAATATCAGGTCGGGTGTGTGACAAATAAATCAATTTCCCAACCAATCTCTGATATCTCCCAGTATCAACAGAAACATTACCTTCTCCCCAAAGTTTAGCATTAGGATCCATAGGGGTATCTGCAGGACGACATCCACTCATTCCTGTTTCTTTCAACAAGTCTATAATGTATTTCTGCTGTGAAACCACAATACCATTTTTTGATCGAGCAACCTCCATACCTAGAAAATATCTCATGAATCCCAGATCCTTGATTTCAAAGTCTACTGCCAATTTCTCTTTTACTCTTGCCATTTCCACTGTATCGTCTCCAGTAAGGACAATATCATCAACATAAACAATCAGGACAGCAACTTTCCCATCGTGGGAGAATTTTGTGAACAAGGTGTGGTCAGCCTGTCCTTGGATGTACCCTTGTTTCTTCATGGACTGAGTGAATTTTTCAAACCAAGCTCTAGGGGACTGCTTTAATCCATACAAAGACTTATTTAGTTTGCACACATTTGATCCAAATTTGTTTTCAAAGCCAGGAGGAATGTCCATATATATTTCTTCTTCTAGATCGCCATTAAGAAAGGCATTCTTAACATCTAACTGGTGCAAAGGCCAATCCAGGTTAGCAGCAAGAGACAAAAGAATTCTGACAGTGTTCAATTTTGCAACAGGAGCAAATGTCTCTGAGTAATCTATACCATAGGTCTGAGTAAAGCCTTTAGCCACCAAGCGAGCCTTGTACCTTTCAATTGACCCATCTGAATTATACTTCACAGTAAACACCCATTTGCATCCAATTGTCTTCTTGCCATCTGGTAGTGGCGTAACACTCCAAGTTTTGTTCTTTTCTAGAGCTTTCATCTCCTCAAGTACAGCTTCCCTCCACTTTGGAATTTCTAGAGCAACCTGTACACTTTTTGGAATTTCTACACTAGACAATTTTGAAGTGAAGGCAGACATAGATGAAGACAAATTTGAATATGATATAAAATTGGACATGGGATGTTTAGTGCAAGATCTGACAGGTTTTCTAATGGCAACAGGATCATCTATATCAGGATACAAAATACGACTCTCAGAAACAGAGATAGACTTACCTTTTCTTTTGTTAGGAAATTGATCATTCCCCGGTTCAGATTCCTGGCAGTGTTGAGATGTGGACTTGTCCTTTCCTTTATGGTGCTTTTTCACAAAAACCTTTCCTTTCCAAGTCCCGTTTCCTAATTCAAATTTGTTTTGTTGAAGTGACTCATTATTTTGTGGCATTTCAATTAGATCATCATTGTCATCGTTTTCAGGATTCTCATTATTTTCTACAAGAGAAAATGTAGGCTCGGATTCACAAGGTTCCTTACTCATGATAGGAGTAGGATCAGATAAAGAAACGCGGCCATTTTCTGTTGGTGCAGGTGTAAAAAACTTAGAATTTTGTGATATTGGTAAAGATAAGTTATTTAAAAAACTCATGTCCTTAATTTGAAACGAGTCTTCGTTTATCTCCCCCCCTTGAAGATGAGTGTCATCAAAAAAAGGTTTATTTTCAAAGAATGTAACATCCATAGTGACAAACATTTTCTTATTTTTTGGATCAAAACATTTATATCCTTTTTGGGTTGGGGAGTATCCAACAAAGACACATTTTATAGCACGTGGCTCAAGTTTTCCAACATTTTTATGTTCATGAACAAAGGCTGTGCAACCAAAGATTTTTAAAGTCAAATCAGTTAAAACACGAGTACTAGGAAAACATTCTTTGAAGACGTTAATAGGAGTTTGAAAATTGAGAATTTTGGAGGGCATTCTGTTAATTAAATACGCAGCTGTTAAAACAGCTTCGCCCCACAAATAATTTGGTACTTTATTTGAAAAAAGTAGAGCTCTAGCAACCTCTAGTAAATGTCTATTTTTCCTTTCGGCCACTCCATTTTGTTGAGGAGTATTAGCACATGAACTTTGATGAACAATCCCATTTTTTAGAAAAAATCACCCAGGATAGTGTTAAAATATTCTTTGCCATTATCACTTCTAAAGATTTGGATATTTGTTTGAAATTGGTTCTGCACCATTAAAACAAAATTCTTTACAACCTGACAAACATCTGATTTTCCCTTTAACAAGTACACCCAACATACTCTTGTATGGTCGTCTATAAATGTGATAAACCATTTTTTGAGAGAGAGTGTACTTGTACGGTTAGGGCCCCAAACATCACTATGTATAATAGAAAAAGGCTTTGATGGTTTATAAGGTTGTATTGAAAACTGAGAACGATGATGCTTTGCAAATTCACATGCTTCACATTTAAACGAAGAAAAGTTTTTATTGTGAAATATCTTAGGAAACAAGTGTTTTAAGTAACGAAAACTAGGATGACCTAATCTTAAATGCCATACCATAATGTTGTCATCTTTATTATTCAAAACGGAAAAAGACTCAAAGCAGGAACTTATTGTTTTTGAAGGTAGTTGTGATGCAGATCCAATTTCAAGGTAGTAGAGTCCTCCACTCTCCTTAGCACTGCCAATCATCTTCCCCGAGTTCAAATCCTGAAAGACACAGTGAGATCGGAAAAAATTAGTTTGACAATTTATATCTTGGGCTAATTTACTCACGGATATTAAATTACAAGATAAATTTGGAACATGAAGGACATTTTTAAGAGTTAACATTTGAGACAACACAACTGACCCTTTACCTGCAATGGCTGAAAAAGAGCCATCTGCAATTTTTATTTTTTGATTACCTGCACATGGACTATATGAAGAGAACAAAGTAGATTCACCTGTCATGTGATCGGAGGCTCTTGAATCTACTATCCAAGTATGACTGGGACTGACACTAAGAAATGCAGAATTACCTTTTGTTGCTATAGAGCAAGAAGGGGTTGGAGACTCAAGGAGTTTGTACAGTCTGTCTAGTTGCTCCGTAGTGAATGGGAACTGAGATGGAAGAGATTGCTTCCCTTGATCAGAATTACTAGCCTGAAATGCACGACCACTTTTCTTCTTCCAGTTAGGAGGTTTGCCTTTGAGCTTCCAACAAGTTTCACGTGTATGCCATTCGCGCTTGCAGTGATCACACCAAGGAACTTTGTCTGACCTTCTTCCCTCGTCAAGGTTCCTAGTAGCCAGAGTTGAGCCTTCAGATTCAGAATTTCGTTGTGTCTTACCCATCATAATTCCTTGTCGTGCCTCTTCCCTTCTTATTTCTGCAAAAATTTCACGAAGAGTTGGCAATGGTACTTTTCCTAAAACTCTACCTCTTACCTCATCAAGGTCTTTATTGAGCCCAGCGAGAAACATGAATACACGATCATTTTCTTGCCTCTTGAGAAACAAAACACTGTCTTCTGTACACCTCCACTTGTCATCATAACAGAGATCTAACTCTTGCCACAGTGTTAACAGTTCATTGTAATAAGCAGTTACACTCCTGTCACCTTGTTTCGCATGCCATAACTTTGATTTTAAACCAAAAATTTGAGAGGAGTTTTGAATATCAGAGTATGTTTCCTTAACAGCTTCCCAAACATCCTTTGCAGAAGGTAAAAACATGTAAGGCTTACCTATTCCAGTTTCCATAGAGCTTACCAGCCACGCAATAATCAAGGAGTTTTCCGACTTCCATTGTTTGTAACGAGGGTCTCCTGTTGCCGGTTCAGCTACTGCTCCGGTTAAGAAATCAATTTTTCCTTTGCTATCCAATACCAATCGAACGGTTTGAGCCTATTCATTGTAGTTATTCCCATTCATTTTAGGGATATTGACCTTGAGGGAGTATGAGGAACCCTCTCGATCATTACCGCCTATGTTGGAATAACCGTCACCAAAAACAATGTTGTTCCTGTTTCCATTGTTGCCGTCATTACTGCCACTGTTTATGACCACCGACGGTTCCTCATGTACACCGTTTCCGCGGCCACCGCCGTTTCCACGGCTAAAGCCCGAATCAGATCGTTGTTGGTCGCCATTACTGCTATTGTTTATGACCACCGACGGTTCCTCATGTACACCGTTTCCGCGGCCACCGCCGTTTCCACGGCCACCGCCCGAATCAGATTGTGGTTGGTCGCCATGGTTGGATCCAGTGTAGGCTTGTGATAGGGGAGGCCACATGTTGTTGTCATTCGCCATAGGAGGTTAATAGAGTATGTGAATTGGGTCAAAAAATACGTACAGGGAAATTTTATGGTAACCCCTAACCCAACAAAAATAGGTTGAGGAAAGCTTTTACGGTAACCCCTAACCCAGTGCTCTTGATACCATATTAGAAAAAATTGGTAAAAGCTGTTATATTTTATTCATCAGCCTTAGCTGGTTTATATAGTGAAGATACAATAATTACAATTTATTTTATCCTTAATTGAGAATAAAGAAAAATAAAGGTAGTATTAAAGACAATAATAAAATTGGAAATAATATATTTTCCAACACTTAATCATACTTAAACACCATTTTAAAAGAGTGAAAAGGGATATAGTCTAGATCCTTCGATTCCTCTTCTCGATTGCTTGGATACAAATTATCTTACTTGGCCATTCGAGCAATTGTCATCTATTAAAAAACTTCTAATTTGATTCACCTCAAATTTCTTTCTTAATCAAACTTAAGTAAAACTCATTTTCATAATAAACATGGATGAAAAAGGAGGTGGTCTAGAGCTTTTTATTCCCTTCATCGAGTACTTGGATACAAGTAACCTTACTCGGCTATTCGAGTATTTTTCGTCCATCCAAAATACATTAAAAAGTTTATAAATCCTTTTAAAATTAAGGATGAAAAGGGAGATGATCTTGAGCCTTCTATTCCTCTTCTCAATTACTTGGATACGAGTAGCCTTACTCGTCCATTCGAGTGATCGTCATCCAACAAAACACTCAACAAATCAAATTTATTTTCCACCCTTGCACGACTTCAAAAAAAATCAGAAACGACAATGCTTTATCAATATCCGACGTGAAACAAACAAAGACTCCAACCTCCAAGAGCGAGCAACAAGTAAAGGTTTAATCACTTGATATGTTTAAAGGATCACTCCTTAAAAGCAATTCACCTAGTAGTTCTTTCTAAGTAGAACTACATAGCCTTGAGTTCTCCATAGCACCTTGAGATACGTAGGAGCAGGATTGAGAAGTCTTGTCAAGCACCCCTTTAGTAAAAAACATCTTCCTTTCTTTCTTTTTTCTCGCTCAATAACTCGAAGAAAACAATTAATATAGCTAATATTCAATCGCAAATTTAACTAAGAGGTTCCCGTTGACTACAATGGATGTGAGGGGTGCTAATACCTTCCCCTTGCATAACTGACTCCTGAACCCCAATTTGGTTGTGACGAGCATTTTATTTTTGTTTTTAAGGGTTTTAACGATATTTTCCCTTTCCTCTTTTGGAATAAATAAAGTTTGGTGGCAACTTTGTTCGAACACTCTTCCACGAGCATGCGAGTGCTTCGCAAAGGATCGTGTTTTTCGAGATACGACAACTATTTTAAGAAATTCAAAACGATGATTACAAAAATGGGATCTCAATTAGTTTCCTAAGGGATGACAGATAAGGAGAAATCAACTCTTGAGAGTTCGGAAAGTTTTGTGAAGAGAATGGGATAAAAATATAACTTATTGCAGCCTATTTTCCTCAACAAAATGGAATAGCTGAAAGGGAGAATAGAGTTGTCATGGACATGGTTGAAAGCATGTTAGCATGGAGAGGAATACCTAAGATGTTTTGGATTGAAGCTGTGAACTTGGAAAACTATTTAATGAACATAAGTCCTACTATTATCATACCATATATCACTCTTAAAGAAGCTCAGAGCAAATCAAAACCATAAATTCAACACTTTAGAATATTTTGATGCATTGCCTATGTACACATATCAGATGTCAAAAAAGGAAACTAGATAACAAGAGCATAAAGTGCATATTTTCGGGAGTCATTGATAAATCTAACAGATATATGATCTATAAGCCTATATCCAATAAAGTAGAGATATGGTCTTTGCTAAAAATGAGATGTGGGCCTGGAATGAAGAAAAGGAAGATGAAGGTGTTGAGTTAGATAGTGATGAAGATGCTCAGACTCCAAAAATATAAGGACCGTCGCGATTGTTGAGAACCTCCATCAATGCCAACAAATAGATAGCTCAAACACGAATGTTGAGCACCACCATCAATGTTAATAGCTTGATCATGACTACTAAGCATCACCATTAATGCTAACAACTTAAACATGATTGTTGAGCACCACCATCAATGCCAATAAATATCTTGATCAAACATTATCAGTTTCATCATAATTCTCTTGTATACTTAGAGTATACACATGCTTTGCATATATTTATTAAGTTTTAAATAAGCCCATTCAAATATGCAAAGCATTCCCTTTTAAGACAAATCAATTTTTCATCTTTTTTACCTAAATCTTTTTTTGTTGTGGTGCGTTAGTCACTTTAATAGGTCTGGAGGTATTTCCTTTAGACCTCTTAATTTATCATTGCAAAAAGGTTCAAGATAACCAAAATTGTTTTATAATTTGCATTTAAAGACAAGGTGATTAGATTTATGTCTATCATGGCAACTATTATTAAGCAATATATTAGGTTTATAACCTACACCATTTTATCAAATGAAGACCTTTGACTAGAAAAAATTAAATCAAGCTTATATTTATCCTTAGTGAATTTCTTTAAGGTTTCATGCAAGCTAGTTACTTCATTTTCAAATATTCGCAAGAGTCACATTTATTTGATTTTAAGGATTCACTTATGCTATCAATTTCTTCACTAATAATCTTTTTGCTATTTTTTAAGAATTTAATATAATCCTCTTAGGATTAATAATGTTCTTCTCTAATTTATCATTATATTTATTGTGCTTAACACTGAGACTTAACATTTTATTATGAGTTAAAGAAGTTACATCAGTGTTATCTTCTCTTAAAGCTTTGAGGCATACATGATCTTCTTGGTCAGAGTCCATTCTTAGAAAATTTGATTCATAAAAGTCTTCTGATGTATTATTGGGTATATTCTTGAAAACATCTCTAAAGGAATTTCTTGATGTTTCCTCCATTGATCCATCATTTGTTACTACCTCTTCTTCATAGGAGACTTGATATGAGGGATATCTAGGAATTATTCTAGAAGTTGACTCTTCACATAATCTTTTGAGTATTGTATTTTCATCATCCTTACTTTCAAAGATTCAGCTTATCGAAGCTTCTTTAATGAAGACGCGGCTAGAAGAAGTTGCTTCACAGATTTTACAACATGACATTTCTTCGTCATTTTCATTGGCTGATAACTCTTTAGATGATCATTTATCTATTGAGATATTTCATTTGAAATAAATTATTGTGGTTTATTCTACTACTTTTCACGAGATCCTCTTTATGAAGATTCTTCTAACGTTCTTAAATTTATTCCTCCATCTTTCAAAAGCTCGATCAATTTGTTGGGTTTCTTGATGATCTATGTAACACCCTAAAACCTGCACATAATTTTAACGCATAATTTAATTGGAAATACAACTACAAGGGTGTCACACATATCAAAATTTCATCCTACTCCATAACACGGGTTACAAAACTTATCATACAACACCTGTCATTGTTTGCTCACCTTCTCTTAGGATATCATTGCAGCAGAATCAATCAAATAATTTATAATTTCAATTCAATGTATTAAATCTCATAACTTCAAACTTTATAATGCAATAACAAATATCGTGATGTTCAAATCATCGCCATTTAAACCCCATCAAAATACAATGACAAAAGAAATTTTAAAAAAACATTACCATACCGATGTTACATTGACCAAAGCAAGACCGTATTAAAAGAAACGACAACTACAGGAAGCCACTCCAAGAGCTATCTTCCATTCACTGCAGCAAAACTACTCTTGAGTATATGCATGATGCTCATGTAAAGCTAACATTCAAACATAAGTGGTGAGAATACACTTCAATAATCAACGGTGAAAAATAAGTGGAAGTAAATTATTGCATAACATTAACATACACAATGCTCAATCAACACCAACACACCAAGTATTCTCATCTAATGACATGTCATCAATAATCAATACAATCCAACACTTATGCAATGCACTCAACACCAACTCGACATGTATGTGGTGCCAAATATGAATACTCAGGTTCATCTCACTTTATGATCCCCGCCATAGGATCGATTTCCTCTTGGAACCGGAGCACACAAAAATCACCACCACCACTCTAGGTAACACTTCACTAATCCCCCATAATAGGAATTAGTTATTCGCACCCGATCCATCACCATAGGATCGAGGCTCACCAAAACTGGATCGAAGTACGTACACCATGATGCATGAATCTCAAATAACATGTATTAACACATCAAGGTTCACCACAAAGGATCCCCCACACGCATCTCATCATTCATGTATCACATCATTTTTCATGCAATCATCAATTCATGTTATAATGTTATTAACATCAACTGTAACAACCCGTATAATATATATCTAGAATAATATCATACAAGTGTTAAATTTTGGTACTGTCACAATATAAGTGCCTAATGACATCAATATATATACATGTCCAAACTAAAAACATCAATGGAACATGTTATACAATAATGCCTAAACAATAAAATCTAAGAACTATGTGCAATATCTTCATTGCACACCACTCCACAGCGGAAGATCATAATAAACAGCATCACTTGAAACATCCATAACAGCTTCTCAAGATTCAACCTGTAAAGAATACCTGAAAAATAACAACAATAATGGGATCAGATAATAATCTCAGTGAGTTCTCCTATTCTATGGGTCCACTCGGCTCTACAGGGTTTTCTAATCAATATTCAACTCATATCCAACTCAAGTCAACAAGGGAACGAAGACCTGAGCGATGGGGAAATTATCTCGCAATTGTATGGCAACATGCATCTGAGTTCTCATAACTCAACCACGATCATTATTCAGATCACGACGCACCAATTCCCGAACGGACTTACGTCTAAGCCAGGCCCGATTCATGCATGCTCGTATGATTCGACTTTCGCGGTGGATATCGGGTCCTCTGTGAGGCTTAATCCCCAGTTCAAGCGGTTGTCACACGTATGGGACTCTAACCCACCTAGGGTATCTTTCACCGTATGGGACTCTAACCCACATAGGTGTCCACCTTTCCCCCATGTCCGCCATGGTTGGGGCTCAAACCCAATTGAGGCTCGAATCATTGGTCCCACATCCCAATGCTTACACGTCTAAGCATACCAATAGAGATGTGTACCATCACAGAAAACACACATTCTGAATACATGATCGGTTCTACAAATCATTGGTTCCATGAACGATAACAAAATTCATAAATCACAGGTGACTTCATTCACCATAATACACAAATAATAACATGGCATGTTCCATACAATGCGTTTCATTCTCAATCATGGCAACAATTCATCCACGACCTCCACATAAGCGTCGTACGAATGAATACCGTATTCTCATACATGTAACACACATGTTCGATAACCTAGATTATATTTCTAAGTTATTAATCAAGTTATTCTCCTAGGTTTCCTCACTCATCTTTGGTAAGGTTTTTAATCATGTTACTTCATCTTCCACATAACAACAATATTTAATTTTCATCGTGATAAAATTCATGGCATTTATAAATCACATAATATTTTATAACATGGAACAATAATAATAGCCCTTTACGTTATCTTTCTAACGCATCTGTCCGTATCCAAAACGGAGTTACACCTCTCAATTAATTCATTAATCTATCTTAATCAAGATTTAGACTAATATTTATTCATTTCATAAGTATTCAATAACAACCTCTCTAGCCTAGTGGTAATTAACACTGTGAAAAAGGGAAAAATTCCAATTTCCATTAATTCTCAGTAACTTCTTTCCTAAAAAAAACTCCACTTCTTTTCCTTAAATAACCCCTCTTTTATTTTCCTTTCCATCTACCGTTTTTACCTACCATTTTTCACATAACATGATTTTTCAACAACAACCAACATGATATCAACACATAGCATGGATAGGAAGTATGAACACAACAAGTTCATCACAAATTCACACAAATCCTAACCCCACAATATAGGTTATTTTCCCCCAAATGCTAAAACTATCTAAGAACTCACCTAGTAGAAGAACAAGATGAAGTTGGTGATGATGAAGATGAGATGATGGTGTTGATGAACATGCTCTTCATGAGCTTTCTATCTTCTTTCTCTTTTCTTCTTCTTCTCTTCTTCCTCTTCCTCTTTCTTCTTTTCTTCTCTTTTTCCTTTCTGATAACTCTCATTCTCTCTTCTTCTTATCTCTTCCCACTACTTCTTATTCTTTTCTTCTTTTCTTTTCCACCACACATATACTATATAATATATAATATCAAGTAGTAATAAAATATCTCAATTGATATTTTAGCCTCCAGTACCAATTGACCAATTATTAATGTTACCAAAAATGTTCTCTCTTGTACTTATTAATATTGGTCTGTCTCTTTTATTAATAATTAATCTCTTCAGAGTTCACCGGTTACTCTATTGGTCCCAATTGACAACATTTAGAGCACATAGGAGCTCCAATTGTTACAACTAACAAAAGATATAGTACATAGGAATTCAATTGGTCAACTAATTGAGCATTTAAGGGAATATGGGATATTACATCAACAAACAACAACAACTCATCACACATTATTACATGGAATTCATTCATATCACTTTACCCAAGAAAAACAGCACATCGTCGTATTCATTGTAATGATTCACTAAGTAACCAAACAAATCATCCTAAACCTCCCTACGGTCAACAATTGACTACTATGAGCGTAACTTAGCCTTAGGAAGACTATAAGCCTTTTGAAATACTTTAGAAAAGGTTTTATGCTAAAAAATAAGTTTTTAAACGAAAAAATAGTCTATGTATCGACACATACGATCCATAGAAGAAAATTTTGCCTATGTGTCGACACATAAGAGTTACAGGTCGGAAGATATGCTGCATTTTTAAAGCTTGTACATTCTGACTCATGTGTCACTTGCATATGTCGACTCATGACCTTCATAGGTCGACACATGATATTTATAGGTCAATACATGACCTTCATAGGTCGACATATGACCTTCATAGGTCGACACATACTGCAAAAAAAATCAAAATTTAGCTTTTTGACCATCTAAACACTCCCAAATGTACCAAAAACTCATACCACGAAAACTCATCAAATAAAACTCTTCTTTTTATGGTTATAGCTTCCTAATTCATCATTTATTCGTAGTTTTCAAGATTCAATACCATGTTACAACACATCATCATACTCATCATCTTTAAATCATTCAATAACACAATCAAGGTTAAAAACCTTCAAACATCAATCAATGGCACATCATTATTCAACAACATCAAAACAGCATATACATACATACAATACACAAATTTCTCGATAATTCATCATACAATCAAAAGTGATAACACAACATCAGAATTTAGATCTATAATGCCCAATTCTAAGGAGATTAAGGGTTCCTTCATCTACCTCACAAGTTCTAACACCCATTAAAAAAGCACATATCCCTCTTACTTGATTTCCAGCAAAAGCCCATTTGATTTCCTTCAGTTCTTCAACCTTAAACATTTGCTCTTTCTTTTTTCCTCTTTTGAACCAACTCTCAAAAACACGTTCTGACTCTCTAGGTTCCCAATTCTCTATTTGTTTCAAGACTTACTTCATTCCAAAATAGACTCTTCCCCTTATACCCTACAACTTATCATTGCATCACCATTCTATCCTCCATAATTTCCTTATTCCCAACCTTGTCCCCACTTCCTTTATACATCTAATTTCCTCATTATTTTAATTATTAAAAAAACATATTATTCTAAAAATTCATTAAAACTCTTAATAATTCTAAACACCAATGTCCAGCTCATACTCTCCATATACCCCTATTTCAAGGACACTTACCCCACAACTACATCATAAACAATATAATATGTCGATCAATTCGAATAAAATTTTAAATAATTTGATTAGATCAAACAATTGAACTCAGGGTGTTACAATCTCATCCTTTCTAGATTCTTCCTAAAACTCAACAAAGACACTACTATATTTTGAATTGAGAATTTGATCAGTTCTCTAATTCCAAATATTAATTCAAAATAGTTATTAGATACAAAAAAAAATTGATATATCATCAAAGGGTTCTAATGGTTGAGTAACATCTATGAGAATGACTCTCGTATTTATTTGGAATTTCAACATCCTGAGTTTTTGTGTTCTCTTGCTCGATACTTGGAGAAACTCCATGAATCATCTAAAGAGTGACACACACTTCCTTGGCAAAATCACAGCTAAAGACATAACAAAACCCTTAGAAATCAAGGTATTTTACAAAAGATTTTTGAATTTAAAACCAATATTCATTTTTCTTTTGTCTTCTTCAGTCCAATGAAAATGGATTTCTTAACTACTTTATCATCAAATAAAAAAGTATGAATAAACATATCATTGATCAAAATATTTCACATTTCAAAATCATTGAATTTTATAAATGTTTTAAATTTATCTTTCAACAAATCAAACCTATCACCAATAAACGGTAGAAGTGTTTCTATGAAAAAACCTTTATTTAAAATAGAAGTATTTACAGTCATCATCTTCCTTCTGAGACGATTAGTCCTTAAATAGGAGTTAGACTTTGATGCCACTTGTTGGAAAATTGATTCCAAACACAAGAGGGGGTGAATTGCGTGAGTTTGAAAAATGATGTTTCAATAAGAATATTTTTTAAAATCGGAGTTAAAAAAATTATAAAACAAGCGAGAGATAAACAACGGAATAAATAAAATCAGACAAAAAGAAATACAGTGGAAGTAAATAACATAAATGTAAAGAGATAAGGGAAGAGAAATATACATCATAGATTTATAGAGGTTCAACCAAATGATTTGGCTTACTCCTCTCCCTGAGAATTCCTTCTTAAGAGTTTCCACTAAGATGTGAGATTTTGACAAGTTTTTCTCATGAACCTCCTTACAAAAGGACTAGAGTCTTATACTAACTATCCTTCCAACCAAACACGGGAGTTTAAACTATAGAGACCTAACAACCAAGATATCTTACCATCGGGAAAATCTCGAACCAACTAAGAGATTTTAACATCAGGCTAAACTCACAAACCAAACGATAATTTTAATTACAAAGACTTCCCAAGAAAATATAGGTTTTAACAGGTTCACCTTAACAACCAAACAAGAGCTTTTCAATTGGATTAGCTATCAACCAAAACAAACTTCTTACAAAGGAAATATTACAACAACTCCCTCACATATAAAATATTCACACTCAAAAGCAATAAGGCAAAATTGAAGAAATAAAGAGAAGTAGTGGAGAGTGAGAGAAAGGTGTTTGAAATACTTTTTTGGGTGTGTATGAAACAAAAAATGAGTCATCTATTTATAAGACAAAATGTGGCTAATATATGGAAAGAATTCATGGGCCATTTAAAGCTCATAATCGATTATACCATAGGTGTTGAACATATGACTTTACAAGAGGGGGTGAATTGTGGGGGTTTGAAAAACTATTGTTTAAAATGAAATTATTTTCTAAATCGGAGTTTGAAAACATTTTATATAAATGTTTGAATATGCAGAGGAAAGAAAATAAGCGAAAAGTAAAAAGTTAAGAGAAGAGAGATGATACCAGAGATTCATAGAGGTTCGGTATTAATAAAGTGACGTACTCCATTTCTCCAAGAATTGATCTTGATAACACCATCATGGTGCACTATATCTAATGCAGACAATAACATAAAATATTCAAAGATGATTTGAAAATGAAAACAGACAAACTCCATAAATGCACTTTCGGAGGAATTCATATAGAATTTAGAAATGCACTTTCGGACACAACGTAACTATTTTAGCTATAGAACAATATTAATGTGAGCAATAAGGAATGAAATAAACAATTTTTACCTTAAATTCAAGCTTCTTTTGCTCCTTTTGATGTGATAAAACACAAGATTGAAGTTTTGGAGTGTAAATCTTGATTGATAATGGAAGGGTTTTTTGTAAGGGTTTTGAAAGAAAAAAAGGTTATGGAGTTTGATCATGCATGGTGTTGTTTTATTAAAAGTTACGTTTGATAGTTCCGGAAATGCATCTCCAAAAATGATTGACATACAAATGTGTCATATTTCCAAATTTTCGCTTCACTGTGTGTTCGGGAGGGAGATGTACTTTCAAAATTGTCATTGAATTACTAAATTCAAAATAAATGATTAGAGTGAGATTTAATTCAAACGTATTTCAGAAGATACAAAATACGTTCAAAAATACATTTCCAAAAGTATATAACATTTTTAAATTTTCATAGAATATGTTTCTCAATCTAGTTATTTCCCCACTTCTCCATAATGTCATCTTCAAGTGCCAACTCATTATCTATATCCACAAAGAATATCTAAGTAGTAAAAAAGAAAACAAATGAAAGCAAATTTCCTTACTCATCACATAGAAACCCTTTATCCTGTTGACGGAAAAAAAAATCTGTGTGCCAAATATATTCTCTGATAGATATTACTCATTATTAAATAGCATTAGATATTTCATGTTTACAACATAGTTTAAAAAAATCATGATAAAATTAAAAAGCAAAAATAAACTTTGAGATGATGTAGATTGAATGAATACATTAACAACTAGGTGATTTTTCTATTAAAAAGAACTAGTAGGTGGTTTTATTTGGTAAGAGCAACATGAGTGACAAATTAGTCAAACTAAAATTCAAACAAGTCTTTTGTAGTCGCCAACATGGGAAAGCCTTTTAATCTTCTCGAAGCATAAAGCCTCCACACTTCACTCCAATTATTTTCATTATTATATTCTTAATTCCTTTTATTTTCTTCACAGAGACGTGCTGTTTTATATATAAGCTTTTAAAATAATAGGGATAATAAAAAAGACAAAATTATGTTCGCACATTTTAAATTTTACATTTTTTTAAAACTGATTCGTTAAGATTGTTTTTTATTTGTATTGGTGAATTATATTATTTTCTATTTTGCATCACTAACTTATAAGTTTGGCTTATCTTGGACATTCATCTTTAAGTTGAATAAAATTTTGATGTGAAAATTAGATCACGAGATTTTAAATTTTTTTGATTTAAAAATTAAAATTTAGATGAATAAAATAATTGGAGAATGAAAATAAATAAATTTGATATTTTCATGTATGTTCTCTCAAAATTAGAATTTCATATTCTTTAATCAGATTTACTATTAAAAACATGACATAAACAAAATGTTACATAAAACATCAATACATAGAAAATAAGTAATTCTTTAGCACTCATGGTCTTGGTTGGATATTTGTACTTTTATAAGAAAAAATAATTTAAAATTAATGTTTGAAAGTCGAACATATCATCATTCTGGGGGTCTAGTTTGTGTTGTACATGGGACAAGAGGGGTTGAAAGTTATACCGTAATATTTGTGGTTTTGGTCAAGAAGAAAATGATAGAAGGTGGATAACAATTTGAAAAATGAAAGTTCTAGAGAGAGTTAAGCATTTCATATGAATGGTGGTGCATGGTAGAATTCTAACAAATGTTATGAAGAATAGAATGGGACTTGCTTCTGCTGTTTGTTTGTAGCTACTGTGAGAATATATAACATTTAATAATAAGAAGATTATCGCTCATGTTCTAATGATTGGTATTGTAAGTTCATGCGTTGGTGGTTCCTTTTTGTTCTTGTTTGGCCTTTCTTTTCTGATGTTTAAACATTTCATGTTGGAATTCAGCATTTTTCTATGGTCACCTTGTTTCTCTTGGGCTTCTTGCTCTCCATGATTATCAGAAGGGTCTGATTTATCTACCATGTTGGTCCATGAGTTTTTTAGAAAATTATGTTGAATTGCTTTTGGCTTTTCTTTAAGTTCCTAATTGATATACTCAATCTCTATATCATTTTCAACGTCATCAACAAACTCAAATTTGTGCTTTAGAGGAAACTTCGAGACGAGGGTTTCATTTTTTCTTTCCTGAATTTTGTCTTGAAAGAAGATTACGTCCTCTACTACTCAAAACATAAAAGAAATAAGAGTCTCCTCATATTTTAATGAAAGACTTTTTATGCAAAAAAAAATATAAATTAAAGTCTCACAAAATTTATCGAAATCCAATTCAATAAATAATTTATCAAAATTAAAATATTTTTGATAACTACATGAATTTTTTTATGTTGTAAAAAATATTGATTGAATACTATTGAAGTGTAATTCAAATTCACATTCAAGTTGCATTTATATTTAATTTGAGTTTCTTTTAGTGGTTCTGATTATATAAATATTAAACTCAAGTTTAATTTTTGTAAGAATTCATTGTAACCGTTTTTGCATATGAGAGTAAAAAGTTAATTACATACTCTCTCTCTCATCATCTTCTTCTTCATTCTTTTGCACTAACAATTGGTATCTAGAGTTGCGGTTCAGATTTAGGAACGGGAAACACGAGTGTACGTGAGGTGTGTGTGATTGATTTTGTTCATTCAACTCATGGAGAATTGAAGATCTAAATCGAAACAAAATCACATTTCTTGATTTTGTGGGATTGAGAAACACTAGTGTTGGTGAGATCTGAGTGAATTTGCACAAGAATGAAGATGAACGGAGGAAATGGTAGCTTGAACACAAAGCTTCCAGTATTTGATGGAAAGAATGTAATCAGTGGATGATTCAGATGCGTGTGTTGTTTGGTGCTCAAGATTTTCTTGATCTCGTCAATGACAGTTACATGGCGGTTGCAGCAGATGCAACGGAAGCGCGGAGAAGTATGCATAGAGAAACAAGGAAGAAGAATCATAAGGTGTTGTTCTATATCCATCCGTGTATGGTATGAATGTGTTTGAGAAGATTGTTGATTCAACGACAGCGAAGGTTGCGTGGTACACACTGATACGGTGTTATGACGTTGATGCATCAGTGAAGAAGGCGAAGCTTCAGTCTATACGTAAGCAGTATGATAATCTCAACATGATGAACAATGAAAAGGTACACGATTACATCTCAGAGTTATTTTTATCACAAATGAGATGAAAACTTGTGGACAAACTCTCTCTGAACAAGTAATCATTGAAAATATACTGAGATTACTTACTCCTTAGTTTGATTATATTGGTGTAGCAATTGAACACTCTAAGGACCTCAACACCATGAGAATTAAAGAGCTGCAGAGTAGTCTAGAAGCACAAGGCTTAATTCCTCTATCTCTATTTCATGACTTCTGAGGGAACTGATAAGTTCTTCAAGGTTTATGCTGTTCAGATCCTTGGATAACTTTAGAGCAGTAATCATAGGTTTCCACTTCTTGGGAAGACTTCTGATTATCTTCTTGGCATGATCTGATATAGTATATCTTTTGTCCAGAACCTTGAGTCCTGCAACTAAGATTTGGAACCTTGAGAATATCACTTCAACAACTTCATCATATTCCATTCTGAAGGCTTCATACTTCTGGATTAAGGTCAGAGCCTTAGCCTCTTTAACTTGATTATTGCCTTCGTGAGTCATCTTCAATGAATCAAATATTTCTTTGGTTGTTTCCCTGTTGGTGATCTTATCATACTCATTGTAGGAAATTGCGTTCAACAAAATGGTTCTTGCTTTATGGTGATTCTTGAAATCACGCTTCTATCATCACTCATTCTGCTTCTTGGAATAGAGATACCAATAACAAAAATGGGTGGTTCATAACCATTTGTGGCAATATCCCATAGATCAGCGTCGTAGCCTAGGAAGAAGCTTTAAATTTTGTCCTTCCAGTAGTCAGTTTTTTCTCCATCAAAAACTGGAGGTTTAGCGTTGTAGCTATCTCTTTCATTTGTGTTATCCATGATGTTTTTCTCATGCTGGATCTCTCTACACTGTTAAGTGTTTGATTCAAAAATCAATAACATAGCCTAAGCTCTGATACCAATTGAAGGTAGAGAAAAAATAAGAAATGAGGGTTTAAATTGTTTTCACAATAATCAAAAACTTTTGCAACACCACACACACAAAAATAAACGTTAACAACACAAGAATTTTATCCTAGTTCGCTTGAAAATCAAAGCTACTCCAGTTCACCCGGCCAAGGTGATTTTGCCTTCAATAAGGACTTAATCCAATAATCTCAATAGATTACAAAAATGTCTAAGAGTTTAACAATCTTTTAGCCCTCTCAAGTCTACAGACTTAAACAAGTCACTTGAGGAATATCAACGAATTTAGAGAAGTTACAAGTGTTTGCCTTAGTGCTTTTAGGTAAGCAATATGAACACATGATCAATGATCACACACTATGAGCAACAACTCTTGTATGATTACTGAATATTACATTGAAAAAATTGAGTATTGTAGATCGAAGTGTATTGTAGAATTGTAGTGTTGTTTCTTCGTATTTAGCATGATGATGAAGAGGCATTTATATAGTACTTTGAGATGATACCGTTGGAGGGAAATTAATGGAGATTTCTTGCCAATTATGGGAATTAATGATATTAACTTTCTTGTCCTTTCCATAGCAGTCTTGGAACATAATCCATAATTTTCTTATAGAGATTTGTACTATACTTAGAATACTTCTTGATTAAGTTGCTGATTCGGTGAGTCAGATGATTATTGAGCGTGAATCAGAGTGAGCGGAGTCAGAGTCTTTGAGCAGAGTCTTGTAGTATTCAGATATTCTCTTAACTAGTCTTCAGATAGATTCTCTTGAATAAACTCCTGATAAATTGTCTTCTGATGTTGTCTTGCAGAGTCATCAGATGTAGAGTTTTCAGATAAATTCTCTTGAATAGTCTTTAGATATTAGATTTGAACTGCAACGTCAGATTATGTATGTGATTTCTTCTTAGAAGTGTTCTTGTTCAGAATCAGTTCTGATTTCTTCATGCTGGATCAGCTTTTCTGGACTGCATCAGATGCCAGATATTGGTTTTCTCAGATTCATTTTTTCTTAGAAACCTGCACACTTAGAGAAAATTATTAGGGTACCAAATTATTTCATTCTTTGTTATCATCAAAACTTAGAGATATATTGCAAAACTAAAATCTTGTTCTAACAAGTACAACTCATCAGAGTTCAAAAGGTTCTTTGAAGAGAATAGAGTTGAACATGAGGTGACTTCTCTATATACTCCACAACATAATTCTCTTGATAAAAGAAGAAACATGACTTTGGTTGATATGACAAGGAGCATGCTGAAGGAGACAAATCTCCCTCACACCTTATGGGAAAAAGTTATTGTCACTGCAGCATGTGTGCTCAACAGGTGTCCAACCAAAAAGCTGGAGGAAATTGTTACTTTTGAGAAATTTGAGATAAGCAAAGTGTGAGTGATTTCAAAGTATTCGGTTATGTAAATTACAAACATGTTTCAGATGCTACTAGAAAAAAGCTAAATGATATAAGCAAAGTAATGTTACTGATTGGGTAATACAATACATGTGCTTATAAGTTTTATTGTCCAGTCACTAACAAGAAGGAAGTTCAAAGATATATCATTACAAAGGAAGCATAAGTATGGAATTGGAACAAGTCTCAATCCAACTCTGGTGCAGTGTTAACACCTGAGTTAACTTCTGAAGATATTTCAGACTATGAAGGAGAATTTTCCTCTGAAGAAGACTTTGAAGATTAACCTGGAGAAGACTATGAAGGTGAATTTGATTTTGATCCAGATTTTAATGATGATCCAGACTCTGGTGGTAATCATGCCTCTGAAGGTGGTCTAGCCTCTGAAGGTAGTCCAACATTAATATTGTTCCAGCATCTGAAGAAGATTCTGAACAAGTTCAAAGGCCATAAATAATTAGACAAATACCAAGAAAATTTGCAGAATTTGACATGTTGCAAGATACTGAGATAGACTCTGAATGGGAAGTCATTCAGTGTGCCATGTTGGTAGACTCTGAACCAGTTAGTACTGAATAATCTCTCAAGAAGAAATTGTGGCTAAAGGCCATAAAAGAAGAACTTAAGGCTATAGAAAGAAACAAGACTTGGGAGTTGACTGAGCTTCCAAAGAACAAGAAAGCCATCAACGTGAGATGGGTTTACAAGTTGAAATTGAAGCCAAATGGATCAATTGTAAAACACAAAGAAAGGTTAGCAGCTAGAGGATTTCTATAGAAATATGTATTAGATTACTTTGAGGTGTTTACACTTGTAGCTAGGCATAAAACAATCATTTGGTGATTGTTATAGTTGCTAATAGAAATTGGTCTTTGATGCATTTAGATGTGAAGTCTGCATTTTTGAATGGTCATTTACAAGAGGAAGTTTATGTGTCACAACCTCTTGAATTTGTGAAAAAGAACCAGGAAGGGATGGTGTACAAGTTGCATAAAGCCTTGTATGGACTGAAACAAGCTCCTAGAGCTTGGAATCGGAAAATTAATTCATTTTTCAAGCTTCAAGAATTCAGAAAATGTGAGATGAAGTATGGTGTTTATGTTCAGCATACATCTGATAGTAATATGATTCTGGTCTATCTATATGTTGATGACATATTGCTAACAATGAGTTATTCAAATGAGATAGTCAAGTTCAAAAAGGTGTTGATGAATGAGTTTGAGATGACTGATCTAGGAAATATGGTATATTGTCTAGGGGTGGATATTTTGTACTCTGATAAGGTTATAATTTTGCATCAACTGGAGTATGAACTTGATCTCTCTCTCTCTCTCTCTCC